>NC_084795.1:10992114-11227114 GCF_963169125.1 Humulus lupulus
CGGATCCATCAGAACTCCGCAGTTAAGCGTGCTTGGGCGAGAGTAGTACTAGGATGGGTGACCTCCTGGGAAGTCCTCGTGTTGCACCCCTGAAAACATCATTTTTTTTTTTCCCTTTAAAATCCACCTACGGCTCAAAAGTTTGTATTTTTGTTTTAAATCTTTAAAAACTCATTTATTTCGTTTTCCTTGAGGGGTTAATACCGTGGTCACTAACAAGCAGCGAATAAGAAGTTCCTAGTCAATCCGGGGGAGAAAAGGGAGGACACACGCGCTCGCTATAAATGAATATTGCGGAACAAACATTCCGGGTGCGATCATACCAGCACTAATGCACCGGATCCCATCAGAACTCCGCAGTTAAGCGTGCTTGGGCGAGAGTAGTACTAGGATGGGTGACCTCCTGGGAAGTCCTCGTGTTGCACCCCTGAAAACATCATTTTTTTTTTCCCTTTAAAAATCCACCTACGGCTCAAAAGTTTGTATTTTTTGTTTTAAATCTTTAAAACTCATTTATTTCGTTTTCCTTGAGGGGTTAATACCGTGGTCACTAACAAGCAGCGAATAAGAAGTTCCTAGTCAATCCGGGGGAGAAAAGGGAGGACACACGCGCTCGCTATAAATGAATATTGCGGACCAAACATTCCGGGTGCGATCATACCAGCACTAATGCACCGGATCCCATCAGAACTCCGCAGTTAAGCGTGCTTGGGCGAGAGTAGTACTAGGATGGGTGACCTCCTGGGAAGTCCTCGTGTTGCACCCCTGAAAACATCATTTTTTTTTTCCCTTTAAAAATCCACCTACGGCTCAAAAGTTTGTATTTTTTGTTTTAAATCTTTAAAAACTCATTTATTTCGTTTTCCTTGAGGGGTTAATACCGTGGTCACTAACAAGCAGCGAATAAGAAGTTCCTAGTCAATCCGGGGGAGAAAAGGGAGGACACACGCGCTCGCTATAAATGAATATTGCGGAACAAACATTCCGGGTGCGATCATACCAGCACTAATGCACCGGATCCCATCAGAACTCCGCAGTTAAGCGTGCTTGGGCGAGAGTAGTACTAGGATGGGTGACCTCCTGGGAAGTCCTCGTGTTGCACCCCTGAAAACATCATTTTTTTTTTCCCTTTAAAAATCCACCTACGGCTCAAAAGTTTGTATTTTTTGTTTTAAATCTTTAAAAACTCATTTATTTCGTTTTCCTTGAGGGGTTAATACCGTGGTCACTAACAAGCAGCGAATAAGAAGTTCCTAGTCAATCCGGGGGAGAAAAGGGAGGACACACGCGCTCGCTATAAATGAATATTGCGGAACAAACATTCCGGGTGCGATCATACCAGCACTAATGCACCGGATCCCATCAGAACTCCGCAGTTAAGCGTGCTTGGGCGAGAGTAGTACTAGGATGGGTGACCTCCTGGGAAGTCCTCGTGTTGCACCCCTGAAAACATCATTTTTTTTTTCCCTTTAAAAATCCACCTACGTCTCAAAAGTTTGTATTTTTTGTTTTAAATCTTTAAAAACTCATTTATTTCGTTTTCCTTGAGGGGTTAATACCGTGGTCACTAACAAGCAGCGAATAAGAAGTTCCTAGTCAATCCGGGGGAGAAAAGGGAGACACACGCGCTCGCTATAAATGAATATTGCGGACCAAACATTCCGGGTGCGATCATACCAGCACTAATGCACCGGATCCCATCAGAACTCCGCAGTTAAGCGTGCTTGGGCGAGAGTAGTACTAGGATGGGTGACCTCCTGGGAAGTCCTCGTGTTGCACCCCTGAAAACATCATTTTTTTTTTCCCTTTAAAAATCCACCTACGGCTCAAAAGTTTGTATTTTTTGTTTTAAATCTTTAAAAACTCATTTATTTCGTTTTCCTTGAGGGGTTAATACCGTGGTCACTAACAAGCAGCGAATAAGAAGTTCCTAGTCAATCCGGGGGAGAAAAGGGAGGACACACGCGCTCGCTATAAATGAATATTGCGGACCAAACATTCCGGGTGCGATCATACCAGCACTAATGCACCGGATCCCATCAGAACTCCGCAGTTAAGCGTGCTTGGGCGAGAGTAGTACTAGGATGGGTGACCTCCTGGGAAGTCCTCGTGTTGCACCCCTGAAAACATCATTTTTTTTTTCCCTTTAAAAATCCACCTACGGCTCAAAAGTTTGTATTTTTGTTTTAAATCTTTAAAAACTCATTTATTTCGTTTTCCTTGAGGGGTTAATACCGTGGTCACTAACAAGCAGCGAATAAGAAGTTCCTAGTCAATCCGGGGGAGAAAAGGGAGGACACACGCGCTCGCTATAAATGAATATTGCGGAACAAACATTCCGGGTGCGATCATACCAGCACTAATGCACCGGATCCCATCAGAACTCCGCAGTTAAGCGTGCTTGGGCGAGAGTAGTACTAGGATGGGTGACCTCCTGGGAAGTCCTCGTGTTGCACCCCTGAAAACATCATTTTTTTTTTCCCTTTAAAAATCCACCTACGGCTCAAAAGTTTGTATTTTTTGTTTTAAATCTTTAAAAACTCATTTATTTCGTTTTCCTTGAGGGGTTAATACCGTGGTCACTAACAAGCAGCGAATAAGAAGTTCCTAGTCAATCCGGGGGAGAAAAGGGAGGACACACGCGCTCGCTATAAATGAATATTGCGGAACAAACATTCCGGGTGCGATCATACAGCACTAATGCACCGGATCCCATCAGAACTCCGCAGTTAAGCGTGCTTGGGCGAGAGTAGTACTAGGATGGGTGACCTCCTGGGAAGTCCTCGTGTTGCACCCCTGAAAACATCATTTTTTTTTTCCCTTTAAAAATCCACCTACGGCTCAAAAGTTTGTATTTTTTGTTTTAAATCTTTAAAAACTCATTTATTTCGTTTTCCTTGAGGGGTTAATACCGTGGTCACTAACAAGCAGCGAATAAGAAGTTCCTAGTCAATCCGGGGGAGAAAAGGGAGGACACACGCGCTCGCTATAAATGAATATTGCGGAACAAACATTCCGGGTGCGATCATACCAGCACTAATGCACCGGATCCCATCAGAACTCCGCAGTTAAGCGTGCTTGGGCGAGAGTAGTACTAGGATGGGTGACCTCCTGGGAAGTCCTCGTGTTGCACCCTGAAAACATCATTTTTTTTTCCCTTTAAAAATCCACCTACGTCTCAAAAGTTTGTATTTTTTGTTTTAAATCTTTAAAAACTCATTTATTTCGTTTTCCTTGAGGGGTTAATACCGTGGTCACTAACAAGCAGCGAATAAGAAGTTCCTAGTCAATCCGGGGGAGAAAAGGGAGGACACACGCGCTCGCTATAAATGAATATTGCGGAACAAACATTCCGGGTGCGATCATACCAGCACTAATGCACCGGATCCCATCAGAACTCCGCAGTTAAGCGTGCTTGGGCGAGAGTAGTACTAGGATGGGTGACCTCCTGGGAAGTCCTCGTGTTGCACCCCTGAAAACATCATTTTTTTTTTTCCCTTTAAAAATCCACCTACGGCTCAAAAGTTTGTATTTTTTGTTTTAAATCTTTAAAAACTCATTTATTTCGTTTTCCTTGAGGGGTTAATACCGTGGTCACTAACAAGCAGCGAATAAGAAGTTCCTAGTCAATCCGGGGGAGAAAAGGGAGGACACACGCGCTCGCTATAAATGAATATTGCGGACCAAACATTCCGGGTGCGATCATACCAGCACTAATGCACCGGATCCCATCAGAACTCCGCAGTTAAGCGTGCTTGGGCGAGAGTAGTACTAGGATGGGTGACCTCCTGGGAAGTCCTCGTGTTGCACCCCTGAAGACATCATTTTTTTTTTCCCTTTAAAAATCCACCTACGGCTCAAAAGTTTGTATTTTTTGTTTTAAATCTTTAAAAACTCATTTATTTCGTTTTCCTTGAGGGGTTAATACCGTGGTCACTAACAAGCAGCGAATAAGAAGTTCCTAGTCAATCCGGGGGAGAAAAGGGAGGACACACGCGCTCGCTATAAATGAATATTGCGGAACAAACATTCCGGGTGCGATCATACCAGCACTAATGCACCGGATCCCATCAGAACTCCGCAGTTAAGCGTGCTTGGGCGAGAGTAGTACTAGGATGGGTGACCTCCTGGGAAGTCCTCGTGTTGCACCCCTGAAGACATCATTTTTTTTTTTCCCTTTAAAAATCCACCTACGGCTCAAAAGTTTGTATTTTTTGTTTTAAATCTTTAAAAACTCATTTATTTCGTTTTCCTTGAGGGGTTAATACCGTGGTCACTAACAAGCAGCGAATAAGAAGTTCCTAGTCAATCCGGGGGAGAAAAGGGAGGACACACGCGCTCGCTATAAATGAATATTGCGGACCAAACATTCCGGGTGCGATCATACCAGCACTAATGCACCGGATCCCATCAGAACTCCGCAGTTAAGCGTGCTTGGGCGAGAGTAGTACTAGGATGGGTGACCTCCTGGGAAGTCCTCGTGTTGCACCCCTGAAAACATCATTTATTTTTTTCCCTTTAAAAATCCACCTACGGCTCAAAAGTTTGTATTTTTTGTTTTAAATCTTTAAAAACTCATTTATTTCGTTTTCCTTGAGGGGTTAATACCGTGGTCACTAACAAGCAGCGAATAAGAAGTTCCTAGTCAATCCGGGGGAGAAAAGGGAGGACACACGCGCTCGCTATAAATGAATATTGCGGACCAAACATTCCGGGTGCGATCATACCAGCACTAATGCACCGGATCCCATCAGAACTCCGCAGTTAAGCGTGCTTGGGCGAGAGTAGTACTAGGATGGGTGACCTCCTGGGAAGTCCTCGTGTTGCACCCCTGAAAACATCATTTTTTTTTTCCCTTTAAAAATCCACCTACGGCTCAAAAGTTTGTATTTTTTGTTTTAAATCTTTAAAAACTCATTTATTTCGTTTTCCTTGAGGGGTTAATACCGTGGTCACTAACAAGCAGCGAATAAGAAGTTCCTAGTCAATCCGGGGGAGAAAAGGGAGGACACACGCGCTCGCTATAAATGAATATTGCGGACCAAACATTCCGGGTGCGATCATACCAGCACTAATGCACCGGATCCCATCAGAACTCCGCAGTTAAGCGTGCTTGGGCGAGAGTAGTACTAGGATGGGTGACCTCCTGGGAAGTCCTCGTGTTGCACCCCTGAAAACATCATTTTTTTTTTCCCTTTAAAAATCCACCTACGGCTCAAAAGTTTGTATTTTTTGTTTTAAATCTTTAAAAACTCATTTATTTCGTTTTCCTTGAGGGGTTAATACCGTGGTCACTAACAAGCAGCGAATAAGAAGTTCCTAGTCAATCCGGGGGAGAAAAGGGAGGACACACGCGCTCGCTATAAATGAATATTGCGGACCAAACATTCCGGGTGCGATCATACCAGCACTAATGCACCGGATCCCATCAGAACTCCGCAGTTAAGCGTGCTTGGGCGAGAGTAGTACTAGGATGGGTGACCTCCTGGGAAGTCCTCGTGTTGCACCCCTGAAAACATCATTTTTTTTTTTCCCTTTAAAAATCCACCTACGGCTCAAAAGTTTGTATTTTTTGTTTTAAATCTTTAAAAACTCATTTATTTCGTTTTCCTTGAGGGGTTAATACCGTGGTCACTAACAAGCAGCGAATAAGAAGTTCCTAGTCAATCCGGGGGAGAAAAGGGAGGACACACGCGCTCGCTATAAATGAATATTGCGGACCAAACATTCCGGGTGCGATCATACCAGCACTAATGCACCGGATCCCATCAGAACTCCGCAGTTAAGCGTGCTTGGGCGAGAGTAGTACTAGGATGGGTGACCTCCTGGGAAGTCCTCGTGTTGCACCCCTGAAAACATCATTTTTTTTTTCCCTTTAAAAATCCACCTACGGCTCAAAAGTTTGTATTTTTTGTTTTAAATCTTTAAAAACTCATTTATTTCGTTTTCCTTGAGGGGTTAATACCGTGGTCACTAACAAGCAGCGAATAAGAAGTTCCTAGTCAATCCGGGGGAGAAAAGGGAGGACACACGCGCTCGCTATAAATGAATATTGCGGACCAAACATTCCGGGTGCGATCATACCAGCACTAATGCACCGGATCCCATCAGAACTCCGCAGTTAAGCGTGCTTGGGCGAGAGTAGTACTAGGATGGGTGACCTCCTGGGAAGTCCTCGTGTTGCACCCCTGAAAACATCATTTTTTTTTTCCCTTTAAAAATCCACCTACGGCTCAAAAGTTTGTATTTTTTGTTTTAAATCTTTAAAAACTCATTTATTTCGTTTTCCTTGAGGGGTTAATACCGTGGTCACTAACAAGCAGCGAATAAGAAGTTCCTAGTCAATCCGGGGGAGAAAAGGGAGGACACACGCGCTCGCTATAAATGAATATTGCGGACAAACATTCCGGGTGCGATCATACCAGCACTAATGCACCGGATCCCATCAGAACTCCGCAGTTAAGCGTGCTTGGGCGAGAGTAGTACTAGGATGGGTGACCTCCTGGGAAGTCCTCGTGTTGCACCCCTGAAAACATCATTTTTTTTTTCCCTTTAAAAATCCACCTACGGCTCAAAAGTTTGTATTTTTTGTTTTAAATCTTTAAAAACTCATTTATTTCGTTTTCCTTGAGGGGTTAATACCGTGGTCACTAACAAGCAGCGAATAAGAAGTTCCTAGTCAATCCGGGGGAGAAAAGGGAGGACACACGCGCTCGCTATAAATGAATATTGCGGAACAAACATTCCGGGTGCGATCATACCAGCACTAATGCACCGGATCCCATCAGAACTCCGCAGTTAAGCGTGCTTGGGCGAGAGTAGTACTAGGATGGGTGACCTCCTGGGAAGTCCTCGTGTTGCACCCCTGAAAACATCATTTTTTTTTTCCCTTTAAAAATCCACCTACGGCTCAAAAGTTTGTATTTTTTGTTTTAAATCTTTAAAAACTCATTTATTTCGTTTTCCTTGAGGGGTTAATACCGTGGTCACTAACAAGCAGCGAATAAGAAGTTCCTAGTCAATCCGGGGGAGAAAAGGGAGGACACACGCGCTCGCTATAAATGAATATTGCGGAACAAACATTCCGGGTGCGATCATACCAGCACTAATGCACCGGATCCCATCAGAACTCCGCAGTTAAGCGTGCTTGGGCGAGAGTAGTACTAGGATGGGTGACCTCCTGGGAAGTCCTCGTGTTGCACCCCTGAAAACATCATTTTTTTTTTCCCTTTAAAAATCCACCTACGGCTCAAAAGTTTGTATTTTTTGTTTTAAATCTTTAAAAACTCATTTATTTCGTTTTCCTTGAGGGGTTAATACCGTGGTCACTAACAAGCAGCGAATAAGAAGTTCCTAGTCAATCCGGGGGAGAAAAGGGAGGACACACGCGCTCGCTATAAATGAATATTGCGGAACAAACATTCCGGGTGCGATCATACCAGCACTAATGCACCGGATCCCATCAGAACTCCGCAGTTAAGCGTGCTTGGGCGAGAGTAGTACTAGGATGGGTGACCTCCTGGGAAGTCCTCGTGTTGCACCCCTGAAAACATCATTTTTTTTTTCCCTTTAAAAATCCACCTACGGCTCAAAAGTTTGTATTTTTTGTTTTAAATCTTTAAAAACTCATTTATTTCGTTTTCCTTGAGGGGTTAATACCGTGGTCACTAACAAGCAGCGAATAAGAAGTTCCTAGTCAATCCGGGGGAGAAAAGGGAGGACACACGCGCTCGCTATAAATGAATATTGCGGAACAAACATTCCGGGTGCGATCATACCAGCACTAATGCACCGGATCCCATCAGAACTCCGCAGTTAAGCGTGCTTGGGCGAGAGTAGTACTAGGATGGGTGACCTCCTGGGAAGTCCTCGTGTTGCACCCCTGAAAACATCATTTTTTTTTTCCCTTTAAAAATCCACCTACGGCTCAAAAGTTTGTATTTTTTGTTTTAAATCTTTAAAAACTCATTTATTTCGTTTTCCTTGAGGGGTTAATACCGTGGTCACTAACAAGCAGCGAATAAGAAGTTCCTAGTCAATCCGGGGGAGAAAAGGGAGGACACACGCGCTCGCTATAAATGAATATTGCGGACCAAACATTCCGGGTGCGATCATACCAGCACTAATGCACCGGATCCCATCAGAACTCCGCAGTTAAGCGTGCTTGGGCGAGAGTAGTACTAGGATGGGTGACCTCCTGGGAAGTCCTCGTGTTGCACCCCTGAAAACATCATTTTTTTTTTCCCTTTAAAAATCCACCTACGGCTCAAAAGTTTGTATTTTTTGTTTTAAATCTTTAAAAACTCATTTATTTCGTTTTCCTTGAGGGGTTAATACCGTGGTCACTAACAAGCAGCGAATAAGAAGTTCCTAGTCAATCCGGGGGAGAAAAGGGAGGACACACGCGCTCGCTATAAATGAATATTGCGGACCAAACATTCCGGGTGCGATCATACCAGCACTAATGCACCGGATCCCATCAGAACTCCGCAGTTAAGCGTGCTTGGGCGAGAGTAGTACTAGGATGGGTGACCTCCTGGGAAGTCCTCGTGTTGCACCCCTGAAAACATCATTTTTTTTTTCCCTTTAAAAATCCACCTACGGCTCAAAAGTTTGTATTTTTTGTTTTAAATCTTTAAAAACTCATTTATTTCGTTTTCCTTGAGGGGTTAATACCGTGGTCACTAACAAGCAGCGAATAAGAAGTTCCTAGTCAATCCGGGGGAGAAAAGGGAGGACACACGCGCTCGCTATAAATGAATATTGCGGACCAAACATTCCGGGTGCGATCATACCAGCACTAATGCACCGGATCCCATCAGAACTCCGCAGTTAAGCGTGCTTGGGCGAGAGTAGTACTAGGATGGGTGACCTCCTGGGAAGTCCTCGTGTTGCACCCCTGAAAACATCATTTTTTTTTTCCCTTTAAAAATCCACCTACGGCTCAAAAGTTTGTATTTTTTGTTTTAAATCTTTAAAAACTCATTTATTTCGTTTTCCTTGAGGGGTTAATACCGTGGTCACTAACAAGCAGCGAATAAGAAGTTCCTAGTCAATCCGGGGGAGAAAAGGGAGGACACACGCGCTCGCTATAAATGAATATTGCGGACCAAACATTCCGGGTGCGATCATACCAGCACTAATGCACCGGATCCCATCAGAACTCCGCAGTTAAGCGTGCTTGGGCGAGAGTAGTACTAGGATGGGTGACCTCCTGGGAAGTCCTCGTGTTGCACCCCTGAAAACATCATTTTTTTTTCCCTTTAAAAATCCACCTACGGCTCAAAAGTTTGTATTTTTGTTTTAAATCTTTAAAACTCATTTATTTCGTTTTCCTTGAGGGGTTAATACCGTGGTCACTAACAAGCAGCGAATAAGAAGTTCCTAGTCAATCCGGGGGAGAAAAGGGAGGACACACGCGCTCGCTATAAATGAATATTGCGGACCAAACATTCCGGGTGCGATCATACCAGCACTAATGCACCGGATCCCATCAGAACTCCGCAGTTAAGCGTGCTTGGGCGAGAGTAGTACTAGGATGGGTGACCTCCTGGGAAGTCCTCGTGTTGCACCCCTGAAAACATCATTTTTTTTTTCCCTTTAAAAATCCACCTACGGCTCAAAAGTTTGTATTTTTTGTTTTAAATCTTTAAAAACTCATTTATTTCGTTTTCCTTGAGGGGTTAATACCGTGGTCACTAACAAGCAGCGAATAAGAAGTTCCTAGTCAATCCGGGGGAGAAAAGGGAGGACACACGCGCTCGCTATAAATGAATATTGCGGACCAAACATTCCGGGTGCGATCATACCAGCACTAATGCACCGGATCCCATCAGAACTCCGCAGTTAAGCGTGCTTGGGCGAGAGTAGTACTAGGATGGGTGACCTCCTGGGAAGTCCTCGTGTTGCACCCCTGAAACATCATTTTTTTTTTCCCTTTAAAAATCCACCTACGGCTCAAAAGTTTGTATTTTTTGTTTTAAATCTTTAAAAACTCATTTATTTCGTTTTCCTTGAGGGGTTAATACCGTGGTCACTAACAAGCAGCGAATAAGAAGTTCCTAGTCAATCCGGGGGAGAAAAGGGAGGACACACGCGCTCGCTATAAATGAATATTGCGGACCAAACATTCCGGGTGCGATCATACCAGCACTAATGCACCGGATCCCATCAGAACTCCGCAGTTAAGCGTGCTTGGGCGAGAGTAGTACTAGGATGGGTGACCTCCTGGGAAGTCCTCGTGTTGCACCCCTGAAAACATCATTTTTTTTTTCCCTTTAAAAATCCACCTACGGCTCAAAAGTTTGTATTTTTTGTTTTAAATCTTTAAAAACTCATTTATTTCGTTTTCCTTGAGGGGTTAATACCGTGGTCACTAACAAGCAGCGAATAAGAAGTTCCTAGTCAATCCGGGGGAGAAAAGGGAGGACACACGCGCTCGCTATAAATGAATATTGCGGAACAAACATTCCGGGTGCGATCATACCAGCACTAATGCACCGGATCCCATCAGAACTCCGCAGTTAAGCGTGCTTGGGCGAGAGTAGTACTAGGATGGGTGACCTCCTGGGAAGTCCTCGTGTTGCACCCCTGAAAACATCATTTTTTTTTTCCCTTTAAAAATCCACCTACGGCTCAAAAGTTTGTATTTTTTGTTTTAAATCTTTAAAAACTCATTTATTTCGTTTTCCTTGAGGGGTTAATACCGTGGTCACTAACAAGCAGCGAATAAGAAGTTCCTAGTCAATCCGGGGGAGAAAAGGGAGGACACACGCGCTCGCTATAAATGAATATTGCGGACCAAACATTCCGGGTGCGATCATACCAGCACTAATGCACCGGATCCCATCAGAACTCCGCAGTTAAGCGTGCTTGGGCGAGAGTAGTACTAGGATGGGTGACCTCCTGGGAAGTCCTCGTGTTGCACCCCTGAAAACATCATTTTTTTTTTCCCTTTAAAAATCCACCTACGGCTCAAAAGTTTGTATTTTTTGTTTTAAATCTTTAAAAACTCATTTATTTCGTTTTCCTTGAGGGGTTAATACCGTGGTCACTAACAAGCAGCGAATAAGAAGTTCCTAGTCAATCCGGGGGAGAAAAGGGAGGACACACGCGCTCGCTATAAATGAATATTGCGGACCAAACATTCCGGGTGCGATCATACCAGCACTAATGCACCGGATCCCATCAGAACTCCGCAGTTAAGCGTGCTTGGGCGAGAGTAGTACTAGGATGGGTGACCTCCTGGGAAGTCCTCGTGTTGCACCCCTGAAAACATCATTTTTTTTTTCCCTTTAAAAATCCACCTACGGCTCAAAGTTTGTATTTTTTGTTTTAAATCTTTAAAAACTCATTTATTTCGTTTTCCTTGAGGGGTTAATACCGTGGTCACTAACAAGCAGCGAATAAGAAGTTCCTAGTCAATCCGGGGGAGAAAAGGGAGGACACACGCGCTCGCTATAAATGAATATTGCGGACCAAACATTCCGGGTGCGATCATACCAGCACTAATGCACCGGATCCCATCAGAACTCCGCAGTTAAGCGTGCTTGGGCGAGAGTAGTACTAGGATGGGTGACCTCCTGGGAAGTCCTCGTGTTGCACCCCTGAAAACATCATTTTTTTTTTCCCTTTAAAAATCCACCTACGGCTCAAAAGTTTGTATTTTTTGTTTTAAATCTTTAAAAACTCATTTATTTCGTTTTCCTTGAGGGGTTAATACCGTGGTCACTAACAAGCAGCGAATAAGAAGTTCCTAGTCAATCCGGGGGAGAAAAGGGAGGACACACGCGCTCGCTATAAATGAATAATGCGGACCAAACATTCCGGGTGCGATCATACCAGCACTAATGCACCGGATCCCATCAGAACTCCGCAGTTAAGCGTGCTTGGGCGAGAGTAGTACTAGGATGGGTGACCTCCTGGGAAGTCCTCGTGTTGCACCCCTGAAAACATCATTTTTTTTTCCCTTTAAAAATCCACCTACGGCTCAAAAGTTTGTATTTTTTGTTTTAAATCTTTAAAAACTCATTTATTTCGTTTTCCTTGAGGGGTTAATACCGTGGTCACTAACAAGCAGCGAATAAGAAGTTCCTAGTCAATCCGGGGGAGAAAAGGGAGGACACACGCGCTCGCTATAAATGAATATTGCGGACCAAACATTCCGGGTGCGATCATACCAGCACTAATGCACCGGATCCCATCAGAACTCCGCAGTTAAGCGTGCTTGGGCGAGAGTAGTACTAGGATGGGTGACCTCCTGGGAAGTCCTCGTGTTGCACCCCTGAAGACATCATTTTTTTTTTCCCTTTAAAAATCCACCTACGGCTCAAAAGTTTTGTATTTTTTGTTTTAAATCTTTAAAAACTCATTTATTTCGTTTTCCTTGAGGGGTTAATACCGTGGTCACTAACAAGCAGCGAATAAGAAGTTCCTAGTCAATCCGGGGGAGAAAAGGGAGGACACACGCGCTCGCTATAAATGAATATTGCGGACCAAACATTCCGGGTGCGATCATACCAGCACTAATGCACCGGATCCCATCAGAACTCCGCAGTTAAGCGTGCTTGGGCGAGAGTAGTACTAGGATGGGTGACCTCCTGGGAAGTCCTCGTGTTGCACCCCTGAAAACATCATTTTTTTTTTCCCTTTAAAAATCCACCTACGGCTCAAAAGTTTGTATTTTTTGTTTTAAATCTTTAAAAACTCATTTATTTCGTTTTCCTTGAGGGGTTAATACCGTGGTCACTAACAAGCAGCGAATAAGAAGTTCCTAGTCAATCCGGGGGAGAAAAGGGAGGACACACGCGCTCGCTATAAATGAATATTGCGGACCAAACATTCCGGGTGCGATCATACCAGCACTAATGCACCGGATCCCATCAGAACTCCGCAGTTAAGCGTGCTTGGGCGAGAGTAGTACTAGGATGGGTGACCTCCTGGGAAGTCCTCGTGTTGCACCCCTGAAAACATCATTTTTTTTTTCCCTTTAAAAATCCACCTACGGCTCAAAAGTTTGTATTTTTTGTTTTAAATCTTTAAAAACTCATTTATTTCGTTTTCCTTGAGGGGTTAATACCGTGGTCACTAACAAGCAGCGAATAAGAAGTTCCTAGTCAATCCGGGGGAGAAAAGGGAGGACACACGCGCTCGCTATAAATGAATATTGCGGACCAAACATTCCGGGTGCGATCATACCAGCACTAATGCACCGGATCCCATCAGAACTCCGCAGTTAAGCGTGCTTGGGCGAGAGTAGTACTAGGATGGGTGACCTCCTGGGAAGTCCTCGTGTTGCACCCCTGAAAACATCATTTTTTTTTTCCCTTTAAAAATCCACCTACGGCTCAAAAGTTTGTATTTTTTGTTTTAAATCTTTAAAAACTCATTTATTTCGTTTTCCTTGAGGGGTTAATACCGTGGTCACTAACAAGCAGCGAATAAGAAGTTCCTAGTCAATCCGGGGGAGAAAAGGGAGGACACACGCGCTCGCTATAAATGAATATTGCGGACCAAACATTCCGGGTGCGATCATACCAGCACTAATGCACCGGATCCCATCAGAACTCCGCAGTTAAGCGTGCTTGGGCGAGAGTAGTACTAGGATGGGTGACCTCCTGGGAAGTCCTCGTGTTGCACCCCTGAAAACATCATTTTTTTTTCCCTTTAAAAATCCACCTACGGCTCAAAAGTTTGTATTTTTTGTTTTAATCTTTAAAAACTCATTTATTTCGTTTTCCTTGAGGGGTTAATACCGTGGTCACTAACAAGCAGCGAATAAGAAGTTCCTAGTCAATCCGGGGGAGAAAAGGGAGGACACACGCGCTCGCTATAAATGAATATTGCGGAACAAACATTCCGGGTGCGATCATACCAGCACTAATGCACCGGATCCCATCAGAACTCCGCAGTTAAGCGTGCTTGGGCGAGAGTAGTACTAGGATGGGTGACCTCCTGGGAAGTCCTCGTGTTGCACCCCTGAAAACATCATTTTTTTTTTCCCTTTAAAAATCCACCTACGGCTCAAAAGTTTGTATTTTTTGTTTTAAATCTTTAAAAACTCATTTATTTCGTTTTCCTTGAGGGGTTAATACCGTGGTCACTAACAAGCAGCGAATAAGAAGTTCCTAGTCAATCCGGGGGAGAAAAGGGAGGACACACGCGCTCGCTATAAATGAATATTGCGGACCAAACATTCCGGGTGCGATCATACCAGCACTAATGCACCGGATCCCATCAGAACTCCGCAGTTAAGCGTGCTTGGGCGAGAGTAGTACTAGGATGGGTGACCTCCTGGGAAGTCCTCGTGTTGCACCCCTGAAAACATCATTTTTTTTTTCCCTTTAAAAATCCACCTACGGCTCAAAAGTTTGTATTTTTTGTTTTAAATCTTTAAAAACTCATTTATTTCGTTTTCCTTGAGGGGTTAATACCGTGGTCACTAACAAGCAGCGAATAAGAAGTTCCTAGTCAATCCGGGGGAGAAAAGGGAGGACACACGCGCTCGCTATAAATGAATATTGCGGACCAAACATTCCGGGTGCGATCATACCAGCACTAATGCACCGGATCCCATCAGAACTCCGCAGTTAAGCGTGCTTGGGCGAGAGTAGTACTAGGATGGGTGACCTCCTGGGAAGTCCTCGTGTTGCACCCCTGAAAACATCATTTTTTTTTTCCCTTTAAAAATCCACCTACGGCTCAAAGTTTGTATTTTTGTTTTAAATCTTTAAAAACTCATTTATTTCGTTTCCTTGAGGGGTTAATACCGTGGTCACTAACAAGCAGCGAATAAGAAGTTCCTAGTCAATCCGGGGGAGAAAAGGGAGGACACACGCGCTCGCTATAAATGAATATTGCGGAACAAACATTCCGGGTGCGATCTTACCAGCACTAATGCACCGGATCCCATCAGAACTCCGCAGTTAAGCGTGCTTGGGCGAGAGTAGTACTAGGATGGGTGACCTCCTGGGAAGTCCTCGTGTTGCACCCCTGAAAACATCATTTTTTTTTTCCCTTTAAAAATCCACCTACGGCTCAAAAGTTTGTATTTTTTGTTTTAAATCTTTAAAAACTCATTTATTTCGTTTTCCTTGAGGGGTTAATACCGTGGTCACTAACAAGCAGCGAATAAGAAGTTCCTAGTCAATCCGGGGGAGAAAGAGAGACACACGCGCTCGCTATAAATGAATATTGCGGACAAACATTCCGGGTGCGATCATACCAGCACTAATGCCCGGATCCCATCAGAACTCCACAGTTAAGCGTGCTTGGGCGAGAGTAGTACTAGGATGGGTGACCTCCTGGGAAGTCCTCGTGTTGCACCCCTGAAAACATCATTTTTTTTTCCCTTTAAATCCACCTACGGCTCAAAAGTTTGTATTTTTTGTTTTAAATCTTTAAAACTCATTTATTTCGTTTTCTTGAGGGGTTAATACCGTGGTCACTAAGCAGCGGAATAAGAAGTTCCTAGTCAATCCGGGGGAGAAAAGAGAGGACACACGCGCTCGCTATAAATGAATATTGCGGACAAACATTCCGGGTGCGATCATACCAGCACTAATGCACCGGATCCCATCAGAACTCCACAGTTAAGCGTGCTTGGGCGGATGAGTAGTACTAGGATGGGGACTCCTGGGAAGTCCTCCTCGTGTTGCACACTGAAAAACATCATTTTTTTTTCCTTTTTTTTCCCTTTAAAAATCCACCTACGGCTCAAAAGTTTGTATTTTTTGTTTTAAATCTTTAAAAACTCATTTATTTCGTTTTCCTTGAGGGGTTAATACCGTGGTCACTAACAAGCAGCGAATAAGAAGTTCCTAGTCAATCCGGGGGAGAAAAGGGAGGACACACGCGCTCGCTATAAATGAATATTGCGGACCAAACATTCCGGGTGCGATCATACCAGCACTAATGCACCGGATCCCATCAGAACTCCGCAGTTAAGCGTGCTTGGGCGAGAGTAGTACTAGGATGGGTGACCTCCTGGGAAGTCCTCGTGTTGCACCCCTGAAAACATCATTTTTTTTTCCCTTTAAAAATCCACCTACGGCTCAAAAGTTTGTATTTTTTGTTTTAAATCTTTAAAAACTCATTTATTTCGTTTTCCTTGAGGGGTTAATACCGTGGTCACTAACAAGCAGCGAATAAGAAGTTCCTAGTCAATCCGGGGGAGAAAAGAGAGGACACACGCGCTCGCTATAAATGAATATTGCGGACCAAACATTCCGGGTGCGATCATACCAGCACTAATGCACCGGATCCCATCAGAACTCCGCAGTTAAGCGTGCTTGGGCGAGAGTAGTACTAGGATGGGTGACCTCCTGGGAAGTCCTCGTGTTGCACCCCTGAAAACATCATTTTTTTTTTCCCTTTAAAAATCCACCTACGGCTCAAAAGTTTGTATTTTTTGTTTTAAATCTTTAAAAACTCATTTATTTCGTTTTCCTTGAGGGGTTAATACCGTGGTCACTGACAAGCAGCGAATAAGAAGTTCCTAGTCAATCCGGGGGAGAAAAGGGAGGACACACGCGCTCGCTATAAATGAATATTGCGGAACAAACATTCCGGGTGCGATCATACCAGCACTAATGCACCGGATCCCATCAGAACTCCGCAGTTAAGCGTGCTTGGGCGAGAGTAGTACTAGGATGGGTGACCTCCTGGGAAGTCCTCGTGTTGCACCCCTGAAAACATCATTTTTTTTTTCCCTTTAAAAATCCACCTACGGCTCAAAAGTTTGTATTTTTTGTTTTAAATCTTTAAAAACTCATTTATTTCGTTTTCCTTGAGGGGTTAATACCGTGGTCACTGACAAGCAGCGAATAAGAAGTTCCTAGTCAATCCGGGGGAGAAAAGGGAGGACACACGCGCTCGCTATAAATGAATATTGCGGACCAAACATTCCGGGTGCGATCATACCAGCACTAATGCACCGGATCCCATCAGAACTCCGCAGTTAAGCGTGCTTGGGCGAGAGTAGTACTAGGATGGGTGACCTCCTGGGAAGTCCTTGTGTTGCACCCCTGAAGACATCATTTTTTTTTTCCCTTTAAAAATCCACCTACGGCTCAAAAGTTTTTATTTTTTGTTTTAAATCTTTAAAAACTCATTTATTTCGTTTTCCTTGAGGGGTTAATACCGTGGTCACTAACAAGCAGCGAATAAGAAGTTCCTAGTCAATCCGGGGGAGAAAAGGGAGGACACACGCGCTCGCTATAAATGAATATTGCGGACCAAACATTCCGGGTGCGATCATACCAGCACTAATGCACCGGATCCCATCAGAACTCCGCAGTTAAGCGTGCTTGGGCGAGAGTAGTACTAGGATGGGTGACCTCCTGGGAAGTCCTCGTGTTGCACCCCTGAAAACATCATTTTTTTTTTCCCTTTAAAAATCCACCTACGGCTCAAAAGTTTGTATTTTTTGTTTTAAATCTTTAAAAACTCATTTATTTCGTTTTCCTTGAGGGGTTAATACCGTGGTCACTAACAAGCAGCGAATAAGAAGTTCCTAGTCAATCCGGGGGAGAAAAGGGAGGACACACGCGCTCGCTATAAATGAATATTGCGGAACAAACATTCCGGGTGCGATCATACCAGCACTAATGCACCGGATCCCATCAGAACTCCGCAGTTAAGCGTGCTTGGGCGAGAGTAGTACTAGGATGGGTGACCTCCTGGGAAGTCCTCGTGTTGCACCCCTGAAAACATCATTTTTTTTTTCCCTTTAAAAATCCACCTACGGCTCAAAAGTTTGTATTTTTTGTTTTAAATCTTTAAAAACTCATTTATTTCGTTTTCCTTGAGGGGTTAATACCGTGGTCACTAACAAGCAGCGAATAAGAAGTTCCTAGTCAATCCGGGGGAGAAAAGGGAGGACACACGCGCTCGCTATAAATGAATATTGCGGACCAAACATTCCGGGTGCGATCATACCAGCACTAATGCACCGGATCCCATCAGAACTCCGCAGTTAAGCGTGCTTGGGCGAGAGTAGTACTAGGATGGGTGACCTCCTGGGAAGTCCTCGTGTTGCACCCCTGAAAACATCATTTTTTTTTTCCCTTTAAAAATCCACCTACGGCTCAAAAGTTTGTATTTTTTGTTTTAAATCTTTAAAAACTCATTTATTTCGTTTTCCTTGAGGGGTTAATACCGTGGTCACTAACAAGCAGCGAATAAGAAGTTCCTAGTCAATCCGGGGGAGAAAAGGGAGGACACACGCGCTCGCTATAAATGAATATTGCGGAACAAACATTCCGGGTGCGATCATACCAGCACTAATGCACCGGATCCCATCAGAACTCCGCAGTTAAGCGTGCTTGGGCGAGAGTAGTACTAGGATGGGTGACCTCCTGGGAAGTCCTCGTGTTGCACCCCTGAAGACATCATTTTTTTTTTTCCCTTTAAAAATCCACCTACGGCTCAAAAGTTTGTATTTTTTGTTTTAAATCTTTAAAAACTCATTTATTTCGTTTTCCTTGAGGGGTTAATACCGTGGTCACTAACAAGCAGCGAATAAGAAGTTCCTAGTCAATCCGGGGGAGAAAAGGGAGGACACACGCGCTCGCTATAAATGAATATTGCGGACCAAACATTCCGGGTGCGATCATACCAGCACTAATGCACCGGATCCCATCAGAACTCCGCAGTTAAGCGTGCTTGGGCGAGAGTAGTACTAGGATGGGTGACCTCCTGGGAAGTCCTCGTGTTGCACCCCTGAAAACATCATTTTTTTTTTCCCTTTAAAAATCCACCTACGGCTCAAAAGTTTGTATTTTTTGTTTTAAATCTTTAAAAACTCATTTATTTCGTTTTCCTTGAGGGGTTAATACCGTGGTCACTAACAAGCAGCGAATAAGAAGTTCCTAGTCAATCCGGGGGAGAAAAGGGAGGACACACGCGCTCGCTATAAATGAATATTGCGGAACAAACATTCCGGGTGCGATCATACCAGCACTAATGCACCGGATCCCATCAGAACTCCGCAGTTAAGCGTGCTTGGGCGAGAGTAGTACTAGGATGGGTGACCTCCTGGGAAGTCCTCGTGTTGCACCCCTGAAAACATCATTTTTTTTTTCCCTTTAAAAATCCACCTACGGCTCAAAAGTTTGTATTTTTTGTTTTAAATCTTTAAAAACTCATTTATTTCGTTTTCCTTGAGGGGTTAATACCGTGGTCACTAACAAGCAGCGAATAAGAAGTTCCTAGTCAATCCGGGGGAGAAAAGGGAGGACACACGCGCTCGCTATAAATGAATATTGCGGAACAAACATTCCGGGTGCGATCATACCAGCACTAATGCACCGGATCCCATCAGAACTCCGCAGTTAAGCGTGCTTGGGCGAGAGTAGTACTAGGATGGGTGACCTCCTGGGTAGTCCTCGTGTTGCACCGCTGAAGACATCATTTTTTTTTTCCCTTTAAAAATCCACCTACGGCTCAAAAGTTTGTATTTTTTGTTTTAAATCTTTAAAAACTCATTTATTTCGTTTTCCTTGAGGGGTTAATACCGTGGTCACTAACAAGCAGCGAATAAGAAGTTCCTAGTCAATCCGGGGGAGAAAAGGGAGGAAACACGCGCTCGCTATAAATGAATATTGCGGAACAAACATTCCGGGTGCGATCATACCAGCACTAATGCACCGGATCCCATCAGAACTCCGCAGTTAAGCGTGCTTGGGCGAGAGTAGTACTAGGATGGGTGACCTCCTGGGAAGTCCTCGTGTTGCACCGCTGAAGACATCATTTTTTTTTTTCCCTTTAAAAATCCACCTACGGCTCAAAAGTTTGTATTTTTTGTTTTAAATCTTTAAAAACTCATTTATTTCGTTTTCCTTGAGGGGTTAATACCGTGGTCACTAACAAGCAGCGAATAAGAAGTTCCTAGTCAATCCGGGGGAGAAAAGGGAGGACACACGCGCTCGCTATAAATGAATATTGCGGACCAAACATTCCGGGTGCGATCATACCAGCACTAATGCACCGGATCCCATCAGAACTCCGCAGTTAAGCGTGCTTGGGCGAGAGTAGTACTAGGATGGGTGACCTCCTGGGAAGTCCTCGTGTTGCACCCCTGAAGACATCATTTTTTTTTTCCCTTTAAAAATCCACCTACGGCTCAAAAGTTTGTATTTTTTGTTTTAAATCTTTAAAAACTCATTTATTTCGTTTTCCTTGAGGGGTTAATACCGTGGTCACTAACAAGCAGCGAATAAGAAGTTCCTAGTCAATCCGGGGGAGAAAAGGGAGGACACACGCGCTCGCTATAAATGAATATTGCGGACCAAACATTCCGGGTGCGATCATACCAGCACTAATGCACCGGATCCCATCAGAACTCCGCAGTTAAGCGTGCTTGGGCGAGAGTAGTACTAGGATGGGTGACCTCCTGGGAAGTCCTCGTGTTGCACCCCTGAAGACATCATTTTTTTTTTCCCTTTAAAAATCCACCTACGGCTCAAAAGTTTGTATTTTTTGTTTTAAATCATTAAAAACTCATTTATTTCGTTTTCCTTGAGGGGTTAATACCGTGGTCACTAACAAGCAGCGAATAAGAAGTTCCTAGTCAATCCGGGGGAGAAAAGGGAGGACACACGCGCTCGCTATAAATGAATATTGCGGACCAAACATTCCGGGTGCGATCATACCAGCACTAATGCACCGGATCCCATCAGAACTCCGCAGTTAAGCGTGCTTGGGCGAGAGTAGTACTAGGATGGGTGACCTCCTGGGAAGTCCTCGTGTTGCACCCCTGAAAACATCATTTTTTTTTTCCCTTTAAAAATCCACCTACGGCTCAAAAGTTTGTATTTTTTGTTTTAAATCTTTAAAAACTCATTTATTTCGTTTTCCTTGAGGGGTTAATACCGTGGTCACTAACAAGCAGCGAATAAGAAGTTCCTAGTCAATCCGGGGGAGAAAAGGGAGGACACACGCGCTCGCTATAAATGAATATTGCGGACCAAACATTCCGGGTGCGATCATACCAGCACTAATGCACCGGATCCCATCAGAACTCCGCAGTTAAGCGTGCATGGGCGAGAGTAGTACTAGGATGGGTGACCTCCTGGGAAGTCCTCGTGTTGCACCCCTGAAAACATCATTTTTTTTTTCCCTTTAAAAATCCACCTACGGCTCAAAAGTTTGTATTTTTTGTTTTAAATCTTTAAAAACTCATTTATTTCGTTTTCCTTGAGGGGTTAATACCGTGGTCACTAACAAGCAGCGAATAAGAAGTTCCTAGTCAATCCGGGGGAGAAAAGGGAGGACACACGCGCTCGCTATAAATGAATATTGCGGACCAAACATTCCGGGTGCGATCATACCAGCACTAATGCACCGGATCCCATCAGAACTCCGCAGTTAAGCGTGCTTGGGCGAGAGTAGTACTAGGATGGGTGACCTCCTGGGAAGTCCTCGTGTTGCACCCCTGAAAACATCATTTTTTTTTTCCCTTTAAAAATCCACCTACGGCTCAAAAGTTTGTATTTTTTGTTTTAAATCTTTAAAAACTCATTTATTTCGTTTTCCTTGAGGGGTTAATACCGTGGTCACTAACAAGCAGCGAATAAGAAGTTCCTAGTCAATCCGGGGGAGAAAAGGGAGGACACACGCGCTCGCTATAAATGAATATTGCGGACCAAACATTCCGGGTGCGATCATACCAGCACTAATGCACCGGATCCCATCAGAACTCCGCAGTTAAGCGTGCTTGGGCGAGAGTAGTACTAGGATGGGTGACCTCCTGGGAAGTCCTCGTGTTGCACCCCTGAAGACATCATTTTTTTTTTCCCTTTAAAAATCCACCTACGGCTCAAAAGTTTGTATTTTTTGTTTTAAATCTTTAAAAACTCATTTATTTCGTTTTCCTTGAGGGGTTAATACCGTGGTCACTAACAAGCAGCGAATAAGAAGTTCCTAGTCAATCCGGGGGAGAAAAGGGAGGACACACGCGCTCGCTATAAATGAATATTGCGGAACAAACATTCCGGGTGCGATCATACCAGCACTAATGCACCGGATCCCATCAGAACTCCGCAGTTAAGCGTGCTTGGGCGAGAGTAGTACTAGGATGGGTGACCTCCTGGGAAGTCCTCGTGTTGCACCCCTGAAAACATCATTTTTTTTTTCCCTTTAAAAATCCACCTACGGCTCAAAAGTTTGTATTTTTTGTTTTAAATCTTTAAAAACTCATTTATTTCGTTTTCCTTGAGGGGTTAATACCGTGGTCACTAACAAGCAGCGAATAAGAAGTTCCTAGTCAATCCGGGGGAGAAAAGGGAGGACACACGCGCTCGCTATAAATGAATATTGCGGAACAAACATTCCGGGTGCGATCATACCAGCACTAATGCACCGGATCCCATCAGAACTCCGCAGTTAAGCGTGCTTGGGCGAGAGTAGTACTAGGATGGGTGACCTCCTGGGAAGTCCTCGTGTTGCACCCCTGAAAACATCATTTTTTTTTTCCCTTTAAAAATCCACCTACGGCTCAAAAGTTTGTATTTTTTGTTTTAAATCTTTAAAAACTCATTTATTTCGTTTTCCTTGAGGGGTTAATACCGTGGTCACTAACAAGCAGCGAATAAGAAGTTCCTAGTCAATCCGGGGGAGAAAAGGGAGGACACACGCGCTCGCTATAAATGAATATTGCGGACCAAACATTCCGGGTGCGATCATACCAGCACTAATGCACCGGATCCCATCAGAACTCCGCAGTTAAGCGTGCTTGGGCGAGAGTAGTACTAGGATGGGTGACCTCCTGGGAAGTCCTCGTGTTGCACCCCTGAAAACATCATTTTTTTTTTCCCTTTAAAAATCCACCTACGGCTCAAAAGTTTGTATTTTTTGTTTTAAATCTTTAAAAACTCATTTATTTCGTTTTCCTTGAGGGGTTAATACCGTGGTCACTAACAAGCAGCGAATAAGAAGTTCCTAGTCAATCCGGGGGAGAAAAGGGAGGACACACGCGCTCGCTATAAATGAATATTGCGGAACAAACATTCCGGGTGCGATCATACCAGCACTAATGCACCGGATCCCATCAGAACTCCGCAGTTAAGCGTGCTTGGGCGAGAGTAGTACTAGGATGGGTGACCTCCTGGGAAGTCCTCGTGTTGCACCCCTGAAGACATCATTTTTTTTTTCCCTTTAAAAATCCACCTACGGCTCAAAAGTTTGTATTTTTTGTTTTAAATCTTTAAAAACTCATTTATTTCGTTTTCCTTGAGGGGTTAATACCGTGGTCACTAACAAGCAGCGAATAAGAAGTTCCTAGTCAATCCGGGGGAGAAAAGGGAGGACACACGCGCTCGCTATAAATGAATATTGCGGAACAAACATTCCGGGTGCGATCATACCAGCACTAATGCACCGGAACCCATCAGAACTCCGCAGTTAAGCGTGCTTGGGCGAGAGTAGTACTAGGATGGGTGACCTCCTGGGAAGTCCTCGTGTTGCACCCCTGAAAACATCATTTTTTTTTTCCCTTTAAAAATCCACCTACGGCTCAAAAGTTTGTATTTTTTGTTTTAAATCTTTAAAAACTCATTTATTTCGTTTTCCTTGAGGGGTTAATACCGTGGTCACTAACAAGCAGCGAATAAGAAGTTCCTAGTCAATCCGGGGGAGAAAAGGGAGGACACACGCGCTCGCTATAAATGAATATTGCGGAACAAACATTCCGGGTGCGATCATACCAGCACTAATGCACCGGATCCCATCAGAACTCCGCAGTTAAGCGTGCTTGGGCGAGAGTAGTACTAGGATGGGTGACCTCCTGGGAAGTCCTCGTGTTGCACCCCTGAAAACATCATTTTTTTTTTCCCTTTAAAAATCCACCTACGGCTCAAAAGTTTGTATTTTTTGTTTTAAATCTTTAAAAACTCATTTATTTCGTTTTCCTTGAGGGGTTAATACTGTGGTCACTAACAAGCAGCGAATAAGAAGTTCCTAGTCAATCCGGGGGAGAAAAGGGAGGACACACGCGCTCGCTATAAATGAATATTGCGGACCAAACATTCCGGGTGCGATCATACCAGCACTAATGCACCGGATCCCATCAGAACTCCGCAGTTAAGCGTGCTTGGGCGAGAGTAGTACTAGGATGGGTGACCTCCTGGGAAGTCCTCGTGTTGCACCCCTGAAAACATCATTTTTTTTTTCCCTTTAAAAATCCACCTACGGCTCAAAAGTTTGTATTTTTTGTTTTAAATCTTTAAAAACTCATTTATTTCGTTTTCCTTGAGGGGTTAATACCGTGGTCACTAACAAGAAGCGAATAAGAAGTTCCTAGTCAATCCGGGGGAGAAAAGGGAGGACACACGCGCTCGCTATAAATGAATATTGCGGACCAAACATTCCGGGTGCGATCATACCAGCACTAATGCACCGGATCCCATCAGAACTCCGCAGTTAAGCGTGCATGGGCGAGAGTAGTACTAGGATGGGTGACCTCCTGGGAAGTCCTCGTGTTGCACCCCTGAAAACATCATTTTTTTTTCCCTTTAAAAATCTACCTACGGCTCAAAAGTTTGTATTTTTTGTTTTAAATCTTTAAAAACTCATTTATTTCGTTTTCCTTGAGGGGTTAATACCGTGGTCACTAACAAGCAGCGAATAAGAAGTTCCTAGTCAATCCGGGGGAGAAAAGGGAGGACACATGCGCTCGCTATAAATGAATATTGCGGACCAAACATTCCGGGTGCGATCATACCAGCACAAATGCACCGGATCCCATCAGAACTCCGCAGTTAAGCGTGCTTGGGCGAGAGTAGTACTAGGATGGGTGACCTCTTGGGAAGTCCTCGTGTTGCACCCCTGAAAACATCATTTTTTTTTTCCCTTTAAAAATCCACCTACGGCTCAAAAGTTTGTATTTTTTGTTTTAAATCTTTAAAAACTCATTTATTTCGTTTTCCTTGAGGGGTTAATACCGTGGTCACTAACAAGCAGCGAATAAGAAGTTCCTAGTCAATCCGGGGGAGAAAAGGGAGGACACACGCGCTCGCTATAAATGAATATTGCGGACCAAACATTCCGGGTGCGATCATACCAGCACTAATGCACCGGATCCCATCAGAACTCCGCAGTTAAGCGTGCTTGGGCGAGAGTAGTACTAGGATGGGTGACCTCCTGGGAAGTCCTCGTGTTGCACCCCTGAAAACATCATTTTTTTTTTCCCTTTAAAAATCCACCTACGGCTCAAAAGTTTGTATTTTTTGTTTTAAATCTTTAAAAACTCATTTATTTCGTTTTCCTTGAGGGGTTAATACCGTGGTCACTAACAAGCAGCGAATAAGAAGTTCCTAGTCAATCCGGGGGAGAAAAGGGAGGACACACGCGCTCGCTATAAATGAATATTGCGGAACAAACATTCCGGGTGCGATCATACCAGCACTAATGCACCGGATCCCATCAGAACTCCGCAGTTAAGCGTGCTTGGGCGAGAGTAGTACTAGGATGGGTGACCTCCTGGGAAGTCCTCGTGTTGCACCCCTGAAGACATCATTTTTTTTTTTCCCTTTAAAAATCCACCTACGGCTCAAAAGTTTGTATTTTTTGTTTTAAATCTTTAAAAACTCATTTATTTCGTTTTCCTTGAGGGGTTAATACCGTGGTCACTAACAAGCAGCGAATAAGAAGTTCCTAGTCAATCCGGGGGAGAAAAGGGAGGACACACGCGCTCGCTATAAATGAATATTGCGGACCAAACATTCCGGGTGCGATCATACCAGCACTAATGCACCGGATCCCATCAGAACTCCGCAGTTAAGCGTGCTTGGGCGAGAGTAGTACTAGGATGGGTGACCTCCTGGGAAGTCCTCGTGTTGCACCCCTGAAAACATCATTTTTTTTTTCCCTTTAAAAATCCACCTACGGCTCAAAAGTTTGTATTTTTTGTTTTAAATCTTTAAAAACTCATTTATTTCGTTTTCCTTGAGGGGTTAATACCGTGGTCACTAACAAGCAGCGAATAAGAAGTTCCTAGTCAATCCGGGGGAGAAAAGGGAGGACACACGCGCTCGCTATAAATGAATATTGCGGAACAAACATTCCGGGTGCGATCATACCAGCACTAATGCACCGGATCCCATCAGAACTCCGCAGTTAAGCGTGCTTGGGCGAGAGTAGTACTAGGATGGGTGACCTCCTGGGAAGTCCTCGTGTTGCACCCCTGAAAACATCATTTTTTTTTTCCCTTTAAAAATCCACCTACGGCTCAAAAGTTTGTATTTTTTGTTTTAAATCTTTAAAAACTCATTTATTTCGTTTTCCTTGAGGGGTTAATACCGTGGTCACTAACAAGCAGCGAATAAGAAGTTCCTAGTCAATCCGGGGGAGAAAAGGGAGGACACACGCGCTCGCTATAAATGAATATTGCGGACCAAACATTCCGGGTGCGATCATACCAGCACTAATGCACCGGATCCCATCAGAACTCCGCAGTTAAGCGTGCTTGGGCGAGAGTAGTACTAGGATGGGTGACCTCCTGGGAAGTCCTCGTGTTGCACCCCTGAAAACATCATTTTTTTTTTCCCTTTAAAAATCCACCTACGGCTCAAAAGTTTGTATTTTTTGTTTTAAATCTTTAAAAACTCATTTATTTCGTTTTCCTTGAGGGGTTAATACCGTGGTCACTAACAAGCAGCGAATAAGAAGTTCCTAGTCAATCCGGGGGAGAAAAGGGAGGACACACGCGCTCGCTATAAATGAATATTGCGGAACAAACATTCCGGGTGCGATCATACCAGCACTAATGCACCGGATCCCATCAGAACTCCGCAGTTAAGCGTGCTTGGGCGAGAGTAGTACTAGGATGGGTGACCTCCTGGGAAGTCCTCGTGTTGCACCCCTGAAGACATCATTTTTTTTTTTCCCTTTAAAAATCCACCTACGGCTCAAAAGTTTGTATTTTTTGTTTTAAATCTTTAAAAACTCATTTATTTCGTTTTCCTTGAGGGGTTAATACCGTGGTCACTAACAAGCAGCGAATAAGAAGTTCCTAGTCAATCCGGGGGAGAAAAGGGAGGACACACGCGCTCGCTATAAATGAATATTGCGGAACAAACATTCCGGGTGCGATCATACCAGCACTAATGCACCGGATCCCATCAGAACTCCGCAGTTAAGCGTGCTTGGGCGAGAGTAGTACTAGGATGGGTGACCTCCTGGGAAGTCCTCGTGTTGCACCCCTGAAAACATCATTTTTTTTTTCCCTTTAAAAATCCACCTACGGCTCAAAAGTTTGTATTTTTTGTTTTAAATCTTTAAAAACTCATTTATTTCGTTTTCCTTGAGGGGTTAATACCGTGGTCACTAACAAGCAGCGAATAAGAAGTTCCTAGTCAATCCGGGGGAGAAAAGGGAGGACACACGCGCTCGCTATAAATGAATATTGCGGAACAAACATTCCGGGTGCGATCATACCAGCACTAATGCACCGGATCCCATCAGAACTCCGCAGTTAAGCGTGCTTGGGCGAGAGTAGTACTAGGATGGGTGACCTCCTGGGAAGTCCTCGTGTTGCACCCCTGAAGACATCATTTTTTTTTTCCCTTTAAAAATCCACCTACGGCTCAAAAGTTTGTATTTTTTGTTTTAAATCTTTAAAAACTCATTTATTTCGTTTTCCTTGAGGGGTTAATACCGTGGTCACTAACAAGCAGCGAATAAGAAGTTCCTAGTCAATCCGGGGGAGAAAAGGGAGGACACACGCGCTCGCTATAAATGAATATTGCGGACCAAACATTCCGGGTGCGATCATACCAGCACTAATGCACCGGATCCCATCAGAACTCCGCAGTTAAGCGTGCTTGGGCGAGAGTAGTACTAGGATGGGTGACCTCCTGGGAAGTCCTCGTGTTGCACCCCTGAAAACATCATTTTTTTTTTCCCTTTAAAAATCCACCTACGGCTCAAAAGTTTGTATTTTTTGTTTTAAATCTTTAAAAACTCATTTATTTCGTTTTCCTTGAGGGGTTAATACTGTGGTCACTAACAAGCAGCGAATAAGAAGTTCCTAGTCAATCCGGGGGAGAAAAGGGAGGACACACGCGCTCGCTATAAATGAATATTGCGGACCAAACATTCCGGGTGCGATCATACCAGCACTAATGCACCGGATCCCATCAGAACTCCGCAGTTAAGCGTGCTTGGGCGAGAGTAGTACTAGGATGGGTGACCTCCTGGGAAGTCCTCGTGTTGCACCCCTGAAAACATCATTTTTTTTTTCCCTTTAAAAATCCACCTACGGCTCAAAAGTTTGTATTTTTTGTTTTAAATCTTTAAAAACTCATTTATTTCGTTTTCCTTGAGGGGTTAATACCGTGGTCACTAACAAGCAGCGAATAAGAAGTTCCTAGTCAATCCGGGGGAGAAAAGGGAGGACACACGCGCTCGCTATAAATGAATATTGCGGACCAAACATTCCGGGTGCGATCATACCAGCACTAATGCACCGGATCCCATCAGAACTCCGCAGTTAAGCGTGCTTGGGCGAGAGTAGTACTAGGATGGGTGACCTCCTGGGAAGTCCTCGTGTTGCACCCCTGAAAACATCATTTTTTTTTCCCTTTAAAAATCCACCTACGGCTCAAAAGTTTGTATTTTTTGTTTTAAATCTTTAAAAACTCATTTATTTCGTTTTCCTTGAGGGGTTAATACCGTGGTCACTAACAAGCAGCGAATAAGAAGTTCCTAGTCAATCCGGGGGAGAAAAGGGAGGACACACGCGCTCGCTATAAATGAATATTGCGGACCAAACATTCCGGGTGCGATCATACCAGCACTAATGCACCGGATCCCATCAGAACTCCGCAGTTAAGCGTGCTTGGGCGAGAGTAGTACTAGGATGGGTGACCTCCTGGGAAGTCCTCGTGTTGCACCCCTGAAGACATCATTTTTTTTTTCCCTTTAAAAATCCACCTACGGCTCAAAAGTTTGTATTTTTTGTTTTAAATCTTTAAAAACTCATTTATTTCGTTTTCCTTGAGGGGTTAATACCGTGGTCACTAACAAGCAGCGAATAAGAAGTTCCTAGTCAATCCGGGGGAGAAAAGGGAGGACACACGCGCTCGCTATAAATGAATATTGCGGAACAAACATTCCGGGTGCGATCATACCAGCACTAATGCACCGGATCCCATCAGAACTCCGCAGTTAAGCGTGCTTGGGCGAGAGTAGTACTAGGATGGGTGACCTCCTGGGAAGTCCTCGTGTTGCACCCCTGAAGACATCATTTTTTTTTTCCCTTTAAAAATCCACCTACGGCTCAAAAGTTTGTATTTTTTGTTTTAAATCTTTAAAAACTCATTTATTTCGTTTTCCTTGAGGGGTTAATACCGTGGTCACTAACAAGCAGCGAATAAGAAGTTCCTAGTCAATCCGGGGGAGAAAAGGGAGGACACACGCGCTCGCTATAAATGAATATTGCGGACCAAACATTCCGGGTGCGATCATACCAGCACTAATGCACCGGATCCCATCAGAACTCCGCAGTTAAGCGTGCCTGGGCGAGAGTAGTACTAGGATGGGTGACCTCCTGGGAAGTCCTCGTGTTGCACCCCTGAAAACATCATTTTTTTTTTCCCTTTAAAAATCCACCTACGGCTCAAAAGTTTGTATTTTTTGTTTTAAATCTTTAAAAACTCATTTATTTCGTTTTCCTTGAGGGGTTAATACCGTGGTCACTAACAAGCAGCGAATAAGAAGTTCCTAGTCAATCCGGGGGAGAAAAGGGAGGACACACGCGCTCGCTATAAATGAATATTGCGGACCAAACATTCCGGGTGCGATCATACCAGCACTAATGCACCGGATCCCATCAGAACTCCGCAGTTAAGCGTGCTTGGGCGAGAGTAGTACTAGGATGGGTGACCTCCTGGGAAGTCCTCGTGTTGCACCCCTGAAAACATCATTTTTTTTTCCCTTTAAAAATCCACCTACGGCTCAAAAGTTTGTATTTTTTGTTTTAAATCTTTAAAAACTCATTTATTTCGTTTTCCTTGAGGGGTTAATACCGTGGTCACTAACAAGCAGCGAATAAGAAGTTCCTAGTCAATCCGGGGGAGAAAAGGGAGGACACACGCGCTCGCTATAAATGAATATTGCGGAACAAACATTCCGGGTGCGATCATACCAGCACTAATGCACCGGATCCCATCAGAACTCCGCAGTTAAGCGTGCTTGGGCGAGAGTAGTACTAGGATGGGTGACCTCCTGGGAAGTCCTCGTGTTGCACCCCTGAAAACATCATTTTTTTTTTCCCTTTAAAAATCCACCTACGGCTCAAAAGTTTGTATTTTTTGTTTTAAATCTTTAAAAACTCATTTATTTCGTTTTCCTTGAGGGGTTAATACCGTGGTCACTAACAAGCAGCGAATAAGAAGTTCCTAGTCAATCCGGGGGAGAAAAGGGAGGACACACGCGCTCGCTATAAATGAATATTGCGGACCAAACATTCCGGGTGCGATCATACCAGCACTAATGCACCGGATCCCATCAGAACTCCGCAGTTAAGCGTGCTTGGGCGAGAGTAGTACTAGGATGGGTGACCTCCTGGGAAGTCCTCATGTTGCACCCCTGAAAACATCATTTTTTTTTTCCCTTTAAAAATCCACCTACGGCTCAAAAGTTTGTATTTTTTGTTTTAAATCTTTAAAAACTCATTTATTTCGTTTTCCTTGAGGGGTTAATACCGTGGTCACTAACAAGCAGCGAATAAGAAGTTCCTAGTCAATCCGGGGGAGAAAAGGGAGGACACACGCGCTCGCTATAAATGAATATTGCGGACCAAACATTCCGGGTGCGATCATACCAGCACTAATGCACCGGATCCCATCAGAACTCCGCAGTTAAGCGTGCTTGGGCGAGAGTAGTACTAGGATGGGTGACCTCCTGGGAAGTCCTCGTGTTGCACCCCTGAAAACATCATTTTTTTTTTCCCTTTAAAAATCCACCTACGGCTCAAAAGTTTGTATTTTTTGTTTTAAATCTTTAAAAACTCATTTATTTCGTTTTCCTTGAGGGGTTAATACCGTGGTCACTAACAAGCAGCGAATAAGAAGTTCCTAGTCAATCCGGGGGAGAAAAGGGAGGACACACGCGCTCGCTATAAATGAATATTGCGTTCCAAACATTCCGGGTGCGATCATACCAGCACTAATGCACCGGATCCCATCAGAACTCCGCAGTTAAGCGTGCTTGGGCGAGAGTAGTACTAGGATGGGTGACCTCCTGGGAAGTCCTCGTGTTGCACCCCTGAAAACATCATTTTTTTTTTTCCCTTTAAAAATCCACCTACGGCTCAAAAGTTTGTATTTTTTGTTTTAAATCTTTAAAAACTCATTTATTTCGTTTTCCTTGAGGGGTTAATACCGTGGTCACTAACAAGCAGCGAATAAGAAGTTCCTAGTCAATCCGGGGGAGAAAAGGGAGGACACACGCGCTCGCTATAAATGAATATTGCGGACCAAACATTCCGGGTGCGATCATACCAGCACTAATGCACCGGATCCCATCAGAACTCCGCAGTTAAGCGTGCTTGGGCGAGAGTAGTACTAGGATGGGTGACCTCCTGGGAAGTCCTCGTGTTGCACCCCTGAAAACATCATTTTTTTTTTCCCTTTAAAAATCCACCTACGGCTCAAAAGTTTGTATTTTTTGTTTTAAATCTTTAAAAACTCATTTATTTCGTTTTCCTTGAGGGGTTAATACCGTGGTCACTAACAAGCAGCGAATAAGAAGTTCCTAGTCAATCCGGGGGAGAAAAGGGAGGACACACGCGCTCGCTATAAATGAATATTGCGGACCAAACATTCCGGGTGCGATCATACCAGCACTAATGCACCGGATCCCATCAGAACTCCGCAGTTAAGCGTGCTTGGGCGAGAGTAGTACTAGGATGGGTGACCTCCTGGGAAGTCCTCGTGTTGCACCCCTGAAAACATCATTTTTTTTTTCCCTTTAAAAATCCACCTACGGCTCAAAAGTTTGTATTTTTTGTTTTAAATCTTTAAAAACTCATTTATTTCGTTTTCCTTGAGGGGTTAATACCGTGGTCACTAACAAGCAGCGAATAAGAAGTTCCTAGTCAATCCGGGGGAGAAAAGGGAGGACACACGCGCTCGCTATAAATGAATATTGCGGAACAAACATTCCGGGTGCGATCATACCAGCACTAATGCACCGGATCCCATCAGAACTCCGCAGTTAAGCGTGCTTGGGCGAGAGTAGTACTAGGATGGGTGACCTCCTGGGAAGTCCTCGTGTTGCACCCCTGAAAACATCATTTTTTTTTTCCCTTTAAAAATCCACCTACGGCTCAAAAGTTTGTATTTTTTTTTTTAAATCTTTAAAAACTCATTTATTTCGTTTTCCTTGAGGGGTTAATACCGTGGTCACTAACAAGCAGCGAATAAGAAGTTCCTAGTCAATCCGGGGGAGAAAAGGGAGGACACACGCGCTCGCTATAAATGAATATTGCGGAACAAACATTCCGGGTGCGATCATACCAGCACTAATGCACCGGATCCCATCAGAACTCCGCAGTTAAGCGTGCTTGGGCGAGAGTAGTACTAGGATGGGTGACCTCCTGGGAAGTCCTCGTGTTGCACCCCTGAAAACATCATTTTTTTTTTCCCTTTAAAAATCCACCTACGGCTCAAAAGTTTGTATTTTTTGTTTTAAATCTTTAAAAACTCATTTATTTCGTTTTCCTTGAGGGGTTAATACCGTGGTCACTAACAAGCAGCGAATAAGAAGTTCCTAGTCAATCCGGGGGAGAAAAGGGAGGACACACGCGCTCGCTATAAATGAATATTGCGGACCAAACATTCCGGGTGCGATCATACCAGCACTAATGCACCGGATCCCATCAGAACTCCGCAGTTAAGCGTGCTTGGGCGAGAGTAGTACTAGGATGGGTGACCTCCTGGGAAGTCCTCGTGTTGCACCCCTGAAAACATCATTTTTTTTTTCCCTTTAAAAATCCACCTACGGCTCAAAAGTTTGTATTTTTTGTTTTAAATCTTTAAAAACTCATTTATTTCGTTTTCCTTGAGGGGTTAATACCGTGGTCACTAACAAGCAGCGAATAAGAAGTTCCTAGTCAATCCGGGGGAGAAAAGGGAGGACACACGCGCTCGCTATAAAAGAATATTGCGGACCAAACATTCCGGGTGCGATCATACCAGCACTAATGCACCGGATCCCATCAGAACTCCGCAGTTAAGCGTGCTTGGGCGAGAGTAGTACTAGGATGGGTGACCTCCTGGGAAGTCCTCGTGTTGCACCCCTGAAAACATCATTTTTTTTTTCCCTTTAAAAATCCACCTACGGCTCAAAAGTTTGTATTTTTTGTTTTAAATCTTTAAAAACTCATTTATTTCGTTTTCCTTGAGGGGTTAATACCGTGGTCACTAACAAGCAGCGAATAAGAAGTTCCTAGTCAATCCGGGGGAGAAAAGGGAGGACACACGCGCTCGCTATAAATGAATATTGCGTTCCAAACATTCCGGGTGCGATCATACCAGCACTAATGCACCGGATCCCATCAGAACTCCGCAGTTAAGCGTGCTTGGGCGAGAGTAGTACTAGGATGGGTGACCTCCTGGGAAGTCCTCGTGTTGCACCCCTGAAGACATCATTTTTTTTTCCCTTTAAAAATCCACCTACGGCTCAAAAGTTTTTATTTTTTGTTTTAAATCTTTAAAAACTCATTTATTTCGTTTTCCTTGAGGGGTTAATACCGTGGTCACTAACAAGCAGCGAATAAGAAGTTCCTAGTCAATCCGGGGGAGAAAAGGGAGGACACACGCGCTCGCTATAAATGAATATTGCGGACCAAACATTCCGGGTGCGATCATACCAGCACTAATGCACTGGATCCCATCAGAACTCCGCAGTTAAGCGTGCTTGGGAGAGAGTAGTACTAGGATGGGTGACCTCCTGGGAAGTCCTCTTGTTGCACCCCTGAAAACATCATTTTTTTTTTCCCTTTAAAAATCCACCTACGGCTCAAAAGTTTGTATTTTTTGTTTTAAATCTTTAAAAACTCATTTATTTCGTTTTCCTTGAGGGGTTAATACCGTGGTCACTAACAAGCAGCGAATAAGAAGTTCCTAGTCAATCCGGGGGAGAAAAGGGAGGACACACGCGCTCGCTATAAATGAATATTGCGGACCAAACATTCCGGGTGCGATCATACCAGCACTAATGCACCGGATCCCATCAGAACTCCGCAGTTAAGCGTGCTTGGGCGAGAGTAGTACTAGGATGGGTGACCTCCTGGGAAGTCCTCGTGTTGCACCCCTGAAAACATCATTTTTTTTTTCCCTTTAAAAATCCACCTACGGCTCAAAAGTTTGTATTTTTTGTTTTAAATCTTTAAAAACTCATTTATTTCGTTTTCCTTGAGGGGTTAATACCGTGGTCACTAACAAGCAGCGAATAAGAAGTTCCTAGTCAATCCGGGGGAGAAAAGGGAGGACACACGCGCTCGCTATAAATGAATATTGCGGAACAAACATTCCGGGTGCGATCATACCAGCACTAATGCACCGGATCCCATCAGAACTCCGCAGTTAAGCGTGCTTGGGCGAGAGTAGTACTAGGATGGGTGACCTCCTGGGAAGTCCTCGTGTTGCACCCCTGAAAACATCATTTTTTTTTTTCCCTTTAAAAATCCACCTACGGCTCAAAAGTTTGTATTTTTTGTTTTAAATCTTTAAAAACTCATTTATTTCGTTTTCCTTGAGGGGTTAATACCGTGGTCACTAACAAGCAGCGAATAAGAAGTTCCTAGTCAATCCGGGGGAGAAAAGGGAGGACACACGCGCTCGCTATAAATGAATATTGCGGAACAAACATTCCGGGTGCGATCATACCAGCACTAATGCACCGGATCCCATCAGAACTCCGTAGTTAAGCGTGCTTGGGCGAGAGTAGTACTAGGATGGGTGACCTCCTGGGAAGTCCTCGTGTTGCACCCCTGAAAACATCATTTTTTTTTTCCCTTTAAAAATCCACCTACGGCTCAAAAGTTTGTATTTTTTGTTTTAAATCTTTAAAAACTCATTTATTTCGTTTTCCTTGAGGGGTTAATACCGTGGTCACTAACAAGCAGCGAATAAGAAGTTCCTAGTCAATCCGGGGGAGAAAAGGGAGGACACACGCGCTCGCTATAAATGAATATTGCGGAACAAACATTCCGGGTGCGATCATACCAGCACTAATGCACCGGATCCCATCAGAACTCCGCAGTTAAGCGTGCTTGGGCGAGAGTAGTACTAGGATGGGTGACCTCCTGGGAAGTCCTCGTGTTGCACCCCTGAAAACATCATTTTTTTTTTCCCTTTAAAAATCCACCTACGGCTCAAAAGTTTGTATTTTTTGTTTTAAATCTTTAAAAACTCATTTATTTCGTTTTCCTTGAGGGGTTAATACCGTGGTCACTAACAAGCAGCGAATAAGAAGTTCCTAGTCAATCCGGGGGAGAAAAGGGAGGACACACGCGCTCGCTATAAATGAATATTGCGGACCAAACATTCCGGGTGCGATCATACCAGCACTAATGCACCGGATCCCATCAGAACTCCGCAGTTAAGCGTGCTTGGGCGAGAGTAGTACTAGGATGGGTGACCTCCTGGGAAGTCCTCGTGTTGCACCCCTGAAAACATCATTTTTTTTTTCCCTTTAAAAATCCACCTACGGCTCAAAAGTTTGTATTTTTTGTTTTAAATCTTTAAAAACTCATTTATTTCGTTTTCCTTGAGGGGTTAATACCGTGGTCACTAACAAGCAGCGAATAAGAAGTTCCTAGTCAATCCGGGGGAGAAAAGGGAGGACACACGCGCTCGCTATAAATGAATATTGCGGACCAAACATTCCGGGTGCGATCATACCAGCACTAATGCACCGGATCCCATCAGAACTCCGCAGTTAAGCGTGCTTGGGCGAGAGTAGTACTAGGATGGGTGACCTCCTGGGAAGTCCTCGTGTTGCACCCCTGAAAACATCATTTTTTTTTCCCTTTAAAAATCCACCTACGGCTCAAAAGTTTGTATTTTTTGTTTTAAATCTTTAAAAACTCATTTATTTCGTTTTCCTTGAGGGGTTAATACCGTGGTCACTAACAAGCAGCGAATAAGAAGTTCCTAGTCAATCCGGGGGAGAAAAGGGAGGACACACGCGCTCGCTATAAATGAATATTGCGAAACAAACATTCCGGGTGCGATCATACCAGCACTAATGCACCGGATCCCATCAGAACTCCGCAGTTAAGCGTGCTTGGGCGAGAGTAGTACTAGGATGGGTGACCTCCTGGGAAGTCCTCGTGTTGCACCCCTGAAGACATCATTTTTTTTTTCCCTTTAAAAATCCACCTACGGCTCAAAAGTTTGTATTTTTTGTTTTAAATCTTTAAAAACTCATTTATTTCGTTTTCCTTGGGGGGTTAATACCGTGGTCACTAACAAGCAGCGAATAAGAAGTTCCTAGTCAATCCGGGGGAGAAAAGGGAAGACACACGCGCTCGCTATAAATGAATATTGCGGACCAAACATTCCGGGTGCGATCATACCAGCACTAATGCACCGGATCCCATCAGAACTCCGCAGTTAAGCGTGCATGGGCGAGAGTAGTACTAGGATGGGTGACCTCCTGGGAAGTCCTCGTGTTGCACCCCTGAAAACATCATTTTTTTTTTTCCCTTTAAAAATCCACCTACGGCTCAAAAGTTTGTATTTTTTGTTTTAAATCTTTAAAAACTCATTTATTTCGTTTTCCTTGAGGGGTTAATACCGTGGTCACTAACAAGCAGCGAATAAGAAGTTCCTAGTCAATCCGGGGGAGAAAAGGGAGGACACACGCGCTCGCTATAAATGAATATTGCGGAACAAACATTCCGGGTGCGATCATACCAGCACTAATGCACCGGATCCCATCAGAACTCCGCAGTTAAGCGTGCTTGGGCGAGAGTAGTACTAGGATGGGTGACCTCCTGGGAAGTCCTCGTGTTGCACCCCTGAAAACATCATTTTTTTTTCCCTTTAAAAATCCACCTACGGCTCAAAAGTTTGTATTTTTTGTTTTAAATCTTTAAAAACTCATTTATTTCGTTTTCCTTGAGGGGTTAATACCGTGGTCACTAACAAGCAGCGAATAAGAAGTTCCTAGTCAATCCGGGGGAGAAAAGGGAGGACACACGCGCTCGCTATAAATGAATATTGCGAAACAAACATTCCGGGTGCGATCATACCAGCACTAATGCACCGGATCCCATCAGAACTCCGCAGTTAAGCGTGCTTGGGCGAGAGTAGTACTAGGATGGGTGACCTCCTGGGAAGTCCTCGTGTTGCACCCCTGAAGACATCATTTTTTTTTTCCCTTTAAAAATCCACCTACGGCTCAAAAGTTTGTATTTTTTGTTTTAAATCTTTAAAAACTCATTTATTTCGTTTTCCTTGAGGGGTTAATACCGTGGTCACTAACAAGCAGCGAATAAGAAGTTCCTAGTCAATCCGGGGGAGAAAAGGGAAGACACACGCGCTCGCTATAAATGAATATTGCGGACCAAACATTCCGGGTGCGATCATACCAGCACTAATGCACCGGATCCCATCAGAACTCCGCAGTTAAGCGTGCATGGGCGAGAGTAGTACTAGGATGGGTGACCTCCTGGGAAGTCCTCGTGTTGCACCCATGAAAACATCATTTTTTTTTTCCCTTTAAAAATCCACCTACGGCTCAAAAGTTTGTATTTTTTGTTTTAAATCTTTAAAAACTCATTTATTTCGTTTTCCTTGAGGGGTTAATACCGTGGTCACTAACAAGCAGCGAATAAGAAGTTCCTAGTCAATCCGGGGGAGAAAAGGGAGGACACACGCGCTCGCTATAAATGAATATTGCGGAACAAACATTCCGGGTGCGATCATACCAGCACTAATGCACCGGATCCCATCAGAACTCCGCAGTTAAGCGTGCTTGGGCGAGAGTAGTACTAGGATGGGTGACCTCCTGGGAAGTCCTCGTGTTGCACCCCTGAAGACATCATTTTTTTTTTTCCCTTTAAAAATCCACCTACGGCTCAAAAGTTTGTATTTTTTGTTTTAAATCTTTAAAAACTCATTTATTTCGTTTTCCTTGAGGGGTTAATACCGTGGTCACTAACAAGCAGCGAATAAGAAGTTCCTAGTCAATCCGGGGGAGAAAAGGGAGGACACACGCGCTCGCTATAAATGAATATTGCGGACCAAACATTCCGGGTGCGATCATACCAGCACTAATGCACCGGATCCCATCAGAACTCCGCAGTTAAGCGTGCTTGGGCGAGAGTAGTACTAGGATGGGTGACCTCCTGGGAAGTCCTCGTGTTGCACCCCTGAAAACATCATTTTTTTTTTCCCTTTAAAAATCCACCTACGGCTCAAAAGTTTGTATTTTTTGTTTTAAATCTTTAAAAACTCATTTATTTCGTTTTCCTTGAGGGGTTAATACTGTGGTCACTAACAAGCAGCGAATAAGAAGTTCCTAGTCAATCCGGGGGAGAAAAGGGAGGACACACGCGCTCGCTATAAATGAATATTGCGGACCAAACATTCCGGGTGCGATCATACCAGCACTAATGCACCGGATCCCATCAGAACTCCGCAGTTAAGCGTGCTTGGGCGAGAGTAGTACTAGGATGGGTGACCTCCTGGGAAGTCCTCGTGTTGCACCCCTGAAAACATCATTTTTTTTTTCCCTTTAAAAATCCACCTACGGCTCAAAAGTTTGTATTTTTTGTTTTAAATCTTTAAAAACTCATTTATTTCGTTTTCCTTGAGGGGTTAATACCGTGGTCACTAACAAGCAGCGAATAAGAAGTTCCTAGTCAATCCGGGGGAGAAAAGGGAGGACACACGCGCTCGCTATAAATGAATATTGCGGACCAAACATTCCGGGTGCGATCATACCAGCACTAATGCACCGGATCCCATGAGAACTCCGCAGTTAAGCGTGCTTGGGCGAGAGTAGTACTAGGATGGGTGACCTCCTGGGAAGTCCTCGTGTTGCACCCCTGAAAACATCATTTTTTTTTTTCCCTTTAAAAATCCACCTACGGCTCAAAAGTTTGTATTTTTTGTTTTAAATCTTTAAAAACTCATTTATTTCGTTTTCCTTGAGGGGTTAATACCGTGGTCACTAACAAGCAGCGAATAAGAAGTTCCTAGTCAATCCGGGGGAAAAAAGGGAGGACACACGCGCTCGCTATAAATGAATATTGCGGAACAAACATTCCAGGTGCGATCATACCAGCACTAATGCACCGGATCCCATCAGAACTCCGCAGTTAAGCGTGCTTGGGCGAGAGTAGTACTAGGATGGGTGACCTCCTGGGAAGTCCTCGTGTTGCACCCCTGAAAACATCATTTTTTTTTTCCCTTTAAAAATCCACCTACGGCTCAAAAGTTTGTATTTTTTGTTTTAAATCTTTAAAAACTCATTTATTTCGTTTTCCTTGAGGGGTTAATACCGTGGTCACTAACAAGCAGCGAATAAGAAGTTCCTAGTCAATCCGGGGGAGAAAAGGGAGGACACACGCGCTCGCTATAAATGAATATTGCGGAACAAACAATCCGGGTGCGATCATACCAGCACTAATGCACCGGATCCCATCAGAACTCCGCAGTTAAGCGTGCTTGGGCGAGAGTAGTACTAGGATGGGTGACCTCCTGGGAAGTCCTCGTGTTGCACCCCTGAAAACATCATTTTTTTTTTCCCTTTAAAAATCCACCTACGGCTCAAAAGTTTGTATTTTTTGTTTTAAATCTTTAAAAACTCATTTATTTCGTTTTCCTTGAGGGGTTAATACCGTGGTCACTAACAAGCAGCGAATAAGAAGTTCCTAGTCAATCCGGGGGAGAAAAGGGAGGACACACGCGCTCGCTATAAATGAATATTGCGGACCAAACATTCCGGGTGCGATCATACCAGCACTAATGCACCGGATCCCATCAGAACTCCGCAGTTAAGCGTGCTTGGGCGAGAGTAGTACTAGGATGGGTGACCTCCTGGGAAGTCCTCGTGTTGCACCCCTGAAAACATCATTTTTTTTTTCCCTTTAAAAATCCACCTACGGCTCAAAAGTTTGTATTTTTTGTTTTAAATCTTTAAAAACTCATTTATTTCGTTTTCCTTGAGGGGTTAATACCGTGGTCACTAACAAGCAGCGAATAAGAAGTTCCTAGTCAATCCGGGGGAGAAAAGGGAGGACACACGCGCTCGCTATAAATGAATATTGCGGACCAAACATTCCGGGTGCGATCATACCAGCACTAATGCACCGGATCCCATCAGAACTCCGCAGTTAAGCGTGCTTGGGCGAGAGTAGTACTAGGATGGGTGACCTCCTGGGAAGTCCTCGTGTTGCACCCCTAAAAACATCATTTTTTTTTTCCCTTTAAAAATCCACCTACGGCTCAAAAGTTTGTATTTTTTGTTTTAAATCTTTAAAAACTCATTTATTTCGTTTTCCTTGAGGGGTTAATACCGTGGTCACTAACAAGCAGCGAATAAGAAGTTCCTAGTCAATCCGGGGGAGAAAAGGGAGGACACACGCGCTCGCTATAAATGAATATTGCGGAACAAACATTCCGGGTGCGATCATACCAGCACTAATGCACCGGATCCCATCAGAACTCCGCAGTTAAGCGTGCTTGGGCGAGAGTAGTACTAGGATGGGTGACCTCCTGGGAAGTCCTCGTGTTGCACCCCTGAAAACATCATTTTTTTTTTCCCTTTAAAAATCCACCTACGGCTCAAAAGTTTGTATTTTTTGTTTTAAATCTTTAAAAACTCATTTATTTCGTTTTCCTTGAGGGGTTAATACCGTGGTCACTAACAAGCAGCGAATAAGAAGTTCCTAGTCAATCCGGGGGAGAAAAGGGAGGACACACGCGCTCGCTATAAATGAATATTGCGGAACAAACATTCCGGGTGCGATCATACCAGCACTAATGCACCGGATCCCATCAGAACTCCGCAGTTAAGCGTGCTTGGGCGAGAGTAGTACTAGGATGGGTGACCTCCTGGGAAGTCCTCGTGTTGCACCCCTGAAAACATCATTTTTTTTTTCCCTTTAAAAATCCACCTACGGCTCAAAAGTTTGTATTTTTTGTTTTAAATCTTTAAAAACTCATTTATTTCGTTTTCCTTGAGGGGTTAATACCGTGGTCACTAACAAGCAGCGAATAAGAAGTTCCTAGTCAATCCGGGGGAGAAAAGGGAGGACACACGCGCTCGCTATAAATGAATATTGCGGACCAAACATTCCGGGTGCGATCATACCAGCACTAATGCACCGGATCCCATCAGAACTCCGCAGTTATGCGTGCTTGGGCGAGAGTAGTACTAGGATGGGTGACCTCCTGGGAAGTCCTCGTGTTGCACCCCTGAAAACATCATTTATTTTTTCCCTTTAAAAATCCACCTACGGCTCAAAAGTTTGTATTTTTTGTTTTATATCTTTAAAAACACATTTATTTCGTTTTCCTTGAGGGGTTAATACCGTGGTCACTAACAAGCAGCGAATAAGAAGTTCCTAGTCAATCCGGGGGAGAAAAGGGAGGACACACGCGCTCGCTATAAATGAATATTGCGGACCAAACATTCCGGGTGCGATCATACCAGCACTAATGCACCGGATCCCATCAGAACTCCGCAGTTAAGCGTGCTTGGGCGAGAGTAGTACTAGGATGGGTGACCTCCTGGGAAGTCCTCGTGTTGCACCCCTGAAAACATCATTTTTTTTTTTCCCTTTAAAAATCCACCTACGGCTCAAAAGTTTGTATTTTTTGTTTTAAATCTTTAAAAACTCATTTATTTCGTTTTCCTTGAGGGGTTAATACCGTGGTCACTAACAAGCAGCGAATAAGAAGTTCCTAGTCAATCCGGGGGAGAAAAGGGAGGACACACGCGCTCGCTATAAATGAATATTGCGGAACAAACATTCCGGGTGCGATCATACCAGCACTAATGCACCGGATCCCATCAGAACTCCGCAGTTAAGCGTGCTTGGGCGAGAATAGTACTAGGATGGGTGACCTCCTGGGAAGTCCTCGTGTTGCACCCCTGAAAACATCATTTTTTTTTTCCCTTTAAAAATCCACCTACGGCTCAAAAGTTTGTATTTTTTGTTTTAAATCTTTAAAAACTCATTTATTTCGTTTTCCTTGAGGGGTTAATACCGTGGTCACTAACAAGCAGCGAATAAGAAGTTCCTAGTCAATCCGGGGGAGAAAAGGGAGGACACACGCGCTCGCTATAAATGAATATTGCGGAACAAACATTCCGGGTGCGATCATACCAGCACTAATGCACCGGATCCCATCAGAACTCCGCAGTTAAGCGTGCTTGGGCGAGAGTAGTACTAGGATGGGTGACCTCCTGGGAAGTCCTCGTGTTGCACCCCTGAAAACATCATTTTTTTTTTCCCTTTAAAAATCCACCTACGGCTCAAAAGTTTGTATTTTTTGTTTTAAATCTTTAAAAACTCATTTATTTCGTTTTCCTTGAGGGGTTAATACCGTGGTCACTAACAAGCAGCGAATAAGAAGTTCCTAGTCAATCCGGGGGAGAAAAGGGAGGACACACGCGCTCGCTATAAATGAATATTGCGGACCAAACATTCCGGGTGCGATCATACCAGCACTAATGCACCGGATCCCATCAGAACTCCGCAGTTAAGCGTGCTTGGGCGAGAGTAGTACTAGGATGGGTGACCTCCTGGGAAGTCCTCGTGTTGCACCCCTGAAAACATCATTTTTTTTTTCCCTTTAAAAATCCACCTACGGCTCAAAAGTTTGTATTTTTTGTTTTAAATCTTTAAAAACTCATTTATTTCGTTTTCCTTGAGGGGTTAATACCGTGGTCACTAACAAGCAGCGAATAAGAAGTTCCTAGTCAATCCGGGGGAGAAAAGGGAGGACACACGCGCTCGCTATAAATGAATATTGCGGACCAAACATTCCGGGTGCGATCATACCAGCACTAATGCACCGGATCCCATCAGAACTCCGCAGTTAAGCGTGCTTGGGCGAGAGTAGTACTAGGATGGGTGACCTCCTGGGAAGTCCTCGTGTTGCACCCCTGAAAACATCATTTTTTTTTTCCCTTTAAAAATCCACCTACGGCTCAAAAGTTTGTATTTTTTGTTTTAAATCTTTAAAAACTCATTTATTTCGTTTTCCTTGAGGGGTTAATACCGTGGTCACTAACAAGCAGCGAATAAGAAGTTCCTAGTCAATCCGGGGGAGAAAAGGGAGGACACACGCGCTCGCTATAAATGAATATTACGGAACAAACATTCCGGGTGCGATCATACCAGCACTAATGCACCGGATCCCATCAGAACTCCGCAGTTAAGCGTGCTTGGGCGAGAGTAGTACTAGGATGGGTGACCTCCTGGGAAGTCCTCGTGTTGCACCCCTGAAGACATCATTTTTTTTTTCCCTTTAAAAATCCACCTACGGCTCAAAAGTTTGTATTTTTTGTTTTAAATCTTTAAAAACTCATTTATTTCGTTTTCCTTGAGGGGTTAATACCGTGGTCACTAACAAGCAGCGAATAAGAAGTTCCTAGTCAATCCGGGGGAGAAAAGGGAGGACACACGCGCTCGCTATAAATGAATATTGCGGACCAAACATTCCGGGTGCGATCATACCAGCACTAATGCACCGGATCCCATCAGAACTCCGCAGTTAAGCGTGCTTGGGCGAGAGTAGTACTAGGATGGGTGACCTCCTGGGAAGTCCTCGTGTTGCACCCCTGAAAACATCATTTTTTTTTTCCCTTTAAAAATCCACCTACGGCTCAAAAGTTTGTATTTTTTGTTTTAAATCTTTAAAAACTCATTTATTTCGTTTTCCTTGAGGGGTTAATACCGTGGTCACTAACAAGCAGCGAATAAGAAGTTCCTAGTCAATCCGGGGGAGAAAAGGGAGGACACACGCGCTCGCTATAAATGAATATTGCGGAACAAACATTCCGGGTGCGATCATACCAGCACTAATGCACCGGATCCCATCAGAACTCCGCAGTTAAGCGTGCTTGGGCGAGAGTAGTACTAGGATGGGTGACCTCCTGGGAAGTCCTCGTGTTGCACCCCTGAAAACATCATTTTTTTTTTCCCTTTAAAAATCCACCTACGGCTCAAAAGTTTGTATTTTTTGTTTTAAATCTTTAAAAACTCATTTATTTCGTTTTCCTTGAGGGGTTAATACCGTGGTCACTAACAAGCAGCGAATAAGAAGTTCCTAGTCAATCCGGGGGAGGACACACGCGCTCGCTATAAATGAATATTGCGGAACAAACATTCCGGGTGCGATCATACCAGCACTAATGCACCGGATCCCATCAGAACTCCGTAGTTAAGCGTGCTTGGGCGAGAGTAGTACTAGGATGGGTGACCTCCTGGGAAGTCCTCGTGTTGCACCCCTGAAAACATCATTTTTTTTTTCCCTTTAAAAATCCACCTACGGCTCAAAAGTTTGTATTTTTTGTTTTAAATCTTTAAAAACTCATTTATTTCGTTTTCCTTGAGGGGTTAATACCGTGGTCACTAACAAGCAGCGAATAAGAAGTTCCTAGTCAATCCGGGGGAGAAAAGGGAGGACACACGCGCTCGCTATAAATGAATATTGCGGAACAAACATTCCGGGTGCGATCATACCAGCACTAATGCACCGGATCCCATCAGAACTCCGCAGTTAAGCGTGCTTGGGCGAGAGTAGTACTAGGATGGGTGACCTCCTGGGAAGTCCTCGTGTTGCACCCCTGAAAACATCATTTTTTTTTTCCCTTTAAAAATCCACCTACGGCTCAAAAGTTTGTATTTTTTGTTTTAAATCTTTAAAAACTCATTTATTTCGTTTTCCTTGAGGGGTTAATACCGTGGTCACTAACAAGCAGCGAATAAGAAGTTCCTAGTCAATCCGGGGGAGAAAAGGGAGGACACACGCGCTCGCTATAAATGAATATTGCGGACCAAACATTCCGGGTGCGATCATACCAGCACTAATGCACCGGATCCCATCAGAACTCCGCAGTTAAGCGTGCTTGGGCGAGAGTAGTACTAGGATGGGTGACCTCTTGGGAAGTCCTCGTGTTGCACCCCTGAAAACATCATTTTTTTTTTCCCTTTAAAAATCCACCTACGGCTCAAAAGTTTGTATTTTTTGTTTTAAATCTTTAAAAACTCATTTATTTCGTTTTCCTTGAGGGGTTAATACCGTGGTCACTAACAAGCAGCGAATAAGAAGTTCCTAGTCAATCCGGGGGAGAAAAGGGAGGACACACGCGCTCGCTATAAATGAATATTGCGGACCAAACATTCCGGGTGCGATCATACCAGCACTAATGCACCGGATCCCATCAGAACTCCGCAGTTAAGCGTGCTTGGGCGAGAGTAGTACTAGGATGGGTGACCTCCTGGGAAGTCCTCGTGTTGCACCCCTGAAAACATCATTTTTTTTTTCCCTTTAAAAATCCACCTACGGCTCAAAAGTTTGTATTTTTTGTTTTATATCTTTAAAAACACATTTATTTCGTTTTCCTTGAGGGGTTAATACCGTGGTCACTAACAAGCAGCGAATAAGAAGTTCCTAGTCAATCCGGGGGAGAAAAGGGAGGACACACGCGCTCGCTATAAATGAATATTGCGGACCAAACATTCCGGGTGCGATCATACCAGCACTAATGCACCGGATCCCATCAGAACTCCGCAGTTAAGCGTGCTTGGGCGAGAGTAGTACTAGGATGGGTGACCTCCTGGGAAGTCCTCGTGTTGCACCCCTGAAAACATCATTTTTTTTTTCCCTTTAAAAATCCACCTACGGCTCAAAAGTTTGTATTTTTTGTTTTAAATCTTTAAAAACTCATTTATTTCGTTTTCCTTGAGGGGTTAATACCGTGGTCACTAACAAGCAGCGAATAAGAAGTTCCTAGTCAATCCGGGGGAGAAAAGGGAGGACACACGCGCTCGCTATAAATGAATATTGCGGACCAAACATTCCGGGTGCGATCATACCAGCACTAATGCACCGGATCCCATCAGAACTCCGCAGTTAAGCGTGCTTGGGCGAGAGTAGTACTAGGATGGGTGACCTCCTGGGAAGTCCTCGTGTTGCACCCCTGAAAACATCATTTTTTTTTTCCCTTTAAAAATCCACCTACGGCTCAAAAGTTTGTATTTTTTGTTTTAAATCTTTAAAAACTCATTTATTTCGTTTTCCTTGAGGGGTTAATACCGTGGTCACTAACAAGCAGCGAATAAGAAGTTCCTAGTCAATCCGGGGGAGAAAAGGGAGGACACACGCGCTCGCTATAAATGAATATTACGGAACAAACATTCCGGGTGCGATCATACCAGCACTAATGCACCGGATCCCATCAGAACTCCGCAGTTAAGCGTGCTTGGGCGAGAGTAGTACTAGGATGGGTGACCTCCTGGGAAGTCCTCGTGTTGCACCCCTGAAGACATCATTTTTTTTTTTCCCTTTAAAAATCCACCTACGGCTCAAAAGTTTGTATTTTTTGTTTTAAATCTTTAAAAACTCATTTATTTCGTTTTCCTTGAGGGGTTAATACCGTGGTCACTAACAAGCAGCGAATAAGAAGTTCCTAGTCAATCCGGGGGAGAAAAGGGAGGACACACGCGCTCGCTATAAATGAATATTGCGGACCAAACATTCCGGGTGCGATCATACCAGCACTAATGCACCGGATCCCATCAGAACTCCGCAGTTAAGCGTGCTTGGGCGAGAGTAGTACTAGGATGGGTGACCTCCTGGGAAGTCCTCGTGTTGCACCCCTGAAAACATCATTTTTTTTTTCCCTTTAAAAATCCACCTACGGCTCAAAAGTTTGTATTTTTTGTTTTAAATCTTTAAAAACTCATTTATTTCGTTTTCCTTGAGGGGTTAATACCGTGGTCACTAACAAGCAGCGAATAAGAAGTTCCTAGTCAATCCGGGGGAGAAAAGGGAGGACACACGCGCTCGCTATAAATGAATATTGCGGAACAAACATTCCGGGTGCGATCATACCAGCACTAATGCACCGGATCCCATCAGAACTCCGCAGTTAAGCGTGCTTGGGCGAGAGTAGTACTAGGATGGGTGACCTCCTGGGAAGTCCTCGTGTTGCACCCCTGAAAACATCATTTTTTTTCCCTTTAAAAATCCACCTACGGCTCAAAAGTTTGTATTTTTTGTTTTAAATCTTTAAAAACTCATTTATTTCGTTTTCCTTGAGGGGTTAATACCGTGGTCACTAACAAGCAGCGAATAAGAAGTTCCTAGTCAATCCGGGGGAGGACACACGCGCTCGCTATAAATGAATATTGCGGAACAAACATTCCGGGTGCGATCATACCAGCACTAATGCACCGGATCCCATCAGAACTCCGTAGTTAAGCGTGCTTGGGCGAGAGTAGTACTAGGATGGGTGACCTCCTGGGAAGTCCTCGTGTTGCACCCCTGAAAACATCATTTTTTTTTTCCCTTTAAAAATCCACCTACGGCTCAAAAGTTTGTATTTTTTGTTTTAAATCTTTAAAAACTCATTTATTTCGTTTTCCTTGAGGGGTTAATACCGTGGTCACTAACAAGCAGCGAATAAGAAGTTCCTAGTCAATCCGGGGGAGAAAAGGGAGGACATACGCGCTCGCTATAAATGAATATTGCGGAACAAACATTCCGGGTGCGATCATACCAGCACTAATGCACCGGATCCCATCAGAACTCCGCAGTTAAGCGTGCTTGGGCGAGAGTAGTACTAGGATGGGTGACCTCCTGGGAAGTCCTCGTGTTGCACCCCTGAAAACATCATTTTTTTTTTCCCTTTAAAAATCCACCTACGGCTCAAAAGTTTGTATTTTTTGTTTTAAATCTTTAAAAACTCATTTATTTCGTTTTCCTTGAGGGGTTAATACCGTGGTCACTAACAAGCAGCGAATAAGAAGTTCCTAGTCAATCCGGGGGAGAAAAGGGAGGACACACGCGCTCGCTATAAATGAATATTGCGGACCAAACATTCCGGGTGCGATCATACCAGCACTAATGCACCGGATCCCATCAGAACTCCGCAGTTAAGCGTGCTTGGGCGAGAGTAGTACTAGGATGGGTGACCTCCTGGGAAGTCCTCGTGTTGCACCCCTGAAAACATCATTTTTTTTTTCCCTTTAAAAATCCACCTACGGCTCAAAAGTTTGTATTTTTTGTTTTAAATCTTTAAAAACTCATTTATTTCGTTTTCCTTGAGGGGTTAATACCGTGGTCACTAACAAGCAGCGAATAAGAAGTTCCTAGTCAATCCGGGGGAGAAAAGGGAGGACACACGCGCTCGCTATAAATGAATATTGCGGAACAAACATTCCGGGTGCGATCATACCAGCACTAATGCACCGGATCCCATCAGAACTCCGCAGTTAAGCGTGCTTGGGCGAGAGTAGTACTAGGATGGGTGACCTCCTGGGAAGTCCTCGTGTTGCACCCCTGAAGACATCATTTTTTTTTTTCCCTTTAAAAATCCACCTACGGCTCAAAAGTTTGTATTTTTTGTTTTAAATCTTTAAAAACTCATTTATTTCGTTTTCCTTGAGGGGTTAATACCGTGGTCACTAACAAGCAGCGAATAAGAAGTTCCTAGTCAATCCGGGGGAGAAAAGGGAGGACACACGCGCTCGCTATAAATGAATATTGCGGACCAAACATTCCGGGTGCGATCATACCAGCACTAATGCACCGGATCCCATCAGAACTCCGCAGTTAAGCGTGCTTGGGCGAGAGTAGTACTAGGATGGGTGACCTCCTGGGAAGTCCTCGTGTTGCACCCCTGAAAACATCATTTTTTTTTTCCCTTTAAAAATCCACCTACGGCTCAAAAGTTTGTATTTTTTGTTTTAAATCTTTAAAAACTCATTTATTTCGTTTTCCTTGAGGGGTTAATACCGTGGTCACTAACAAGCAGCGAATAAGAAGTTCCTAGTCAATCCGGGGGAGAAAAGGGAGGACACACGCGCTCGCTATAAATGAATATTGCGGAACAAACATTCCGGGTGCGATCATACCAGCACTAATGCACCGGATCCCATCAGAACTCCGCAGTTAAGCGTGCTTGGGCGAGAGTAGTACTAGGATGGGTGACCTCCTGGGAAGTCCTCGTGTTGCACCCCTGAAAACATCATTTTTTTTCCCTTTAAAAATCCACCTACGGCTCAAAAGTTTGTATTTTTTGTTTTAAATCTTTAAAAACTCATTTATTTCGTTTTCCTTGAGGGGTTAATACCGTGGTCACTAACAAGCAGCGAATAAGAAGTTCCTAGTCAATCCGGGGGAGGACACACGCGCTCGCTATAAATGAATATTGCGGAACAAACATTCCGGGTGCGATCATACCAGCACTAATGCACCGGATCCCATCAGAACTCCGTAGTTAAGCGTGCTTGGGCGAGAGTAGTACTAGGATGGGTGACCTCCTGGGAAGTCCTCGTGTTGCACCCCTGAAAACATCATTTTTTTTTTCCCTTTAAAAATCCACCTACGGCTCAAAAGTTTGTATTTTTTGTTTTAAATCTTTAAAAACTCATTTATTTCGTTTTCCTTGAGGGGTTAATACCGTGGTCACTAACAAGCAGCGAATAAGAAGTTCCTAGTCAATCCGGGGGAGAAAAGGGAGGACATACGCGCTCGCTATAAATGAATATTGCGGAACAAACATTCCGGGTGCGATCATACCAGCACTAATGCACCGGATCCCATCAGAACTCCGCAGTTAAGCGTGCTTGGGCGAGAGTAGTACTAGGATGGGTGACCTCCTGGGAAGTCCTCGTGTTGCACCCCTGAAAACATCATTTTTTTTTTCCCTTTAAAAATCCACCTACGGCTCAAAAGTTTGTATTTTTTGTTTTAAATCTTTAAAAACTCATTTATTTCGTTTTCCTTGAGGGGTTAATACCGTGGTCACTAACAAGCAGCGAATAAGAAGTTCCTAGTCAATCCGGGGGAGAAAAGGGAGGACACACGCGCTCGCTATAAATGAATATTGCGGACCAAACATTCCGGGTGCGATCATACCAGCACTAATGCACCGGATCCCATCAGAACTCCGCAGTTAAGCGTGCTTGGGCGAGAGTAGTACTAGGATGGGTGACCTCCTGGGAAGTCCTCGTGTTGCACCCCTGAAAACATCATTTTTTTTTTCCCTTTAAAAATCCACCTACGGCTCAAAAGTTTGTATTTTTTGTTTTAAATCTTTAAAAACTCATTTATTTCGTTTTCCTTGAGGGGTTAATACCGTGGTCACTAACAAGCAGCGAATAAGAAGTTCCTAGTCAATCCGGGGGAGAAAAGGGAGGACACACGCGCTCGCTATAAATGAATATTGCGGAACAAACATTCCGGGTGCGATCATACCAGCACTAATGCACCGGATCCCATCAGAACTCCGCAGTTAAGCGTGCTTGGGCGAGAGTAGTACTAGGATGGGTGACCTCCTGGGAAGTCCTCGTGTTGCACCCCTGAAGACATCATTTTTTTTTTTCCCTTTAAAAATCCACCTACGGCTCAAAAGTTTGTATTTTTTGTTTTAAATCTTTAAAAACTCATTTATTTCGTTTTCCTTGAGGGGTTAATACCGTGGTCACTAACAAGCAGCGAATAAGAAGTTCCTAGTCAATCCGGGGGAGAAAAGGGAGGACACACGCGCTCGCTATAAATGAATATTGCGGACCAAACATTCCGGGTGCGATCATACCAGCACTAATGCACCGGATCCCATCAGAACTCCGCAGTTAAGCGTGCTTGGGCGAGAGTAGTACTAGGATGGGTGACCTCCTGGGAAGTCCTCGTGTTGCACCCCTGAAAACATCATTTTTTTTTTCCCTTTAAAAATCCACCTACGGCTCAAAAGTTTGTATTTTTTGTTTTAAATCTTTAAAAACTCATTTATTTCGTTTTCCTTGAGGGGTTAATACCGTGGTCACTAACAAGCAGCGAATAAGAAGTTCCTAGTCAATCCGGGGGTGGACACACGCGCTCGCTATAAATGAATATTGCGGAACAAACATTCCGGGTGCGATCATACCAGCACTAATGCACCGGATCCCATCAGAACTCCGCAGTTAAGCGTGCTTGGGCGAGAGTAGTACTAGGATGGGTGACCTCCTGGGAAGTCCTCGTGTTGCACCCCTGAAAACATCATTTTTTTTTTCCCTTTAAAAATCCACCTACGGCTCAAAAGTTTGTATTTTTTGTTTTAAATCTTTAAAAACTCATTTATTTCGTTTTCCTTGAGGGGTTAATACCGTGGTCACTAACAAGCAGCGAATAAGAAGTTCCTAGTCAATCCGGGGGAGAAAAGGGAGGACAAACGCGCTCGCTATAAATGAATATTGCGGAACAAACATTCCGGGTGCGATCATACCAGCACTAATGCACCGGATCCCATCAGAACTCCGTAGTTAAGCGTGCTTGGGCGAGAGTAGTACTAGGATGGGTGACCTCCTGGGAAGTCCTCGTGTTGCACCCCTGAAAACATCATTTTTTTTTTCCCTTTAAAAATCCACCTACGGCTCAAAAGTTTGTATTTTTTGTTTTAAATCTTTAAAAACTCATTTATTTCGTTTTCCTTGAGGGGTTAATACCGTGGTCACTAACAAGCAGCGAATAAGAAGTTCCTAGTCAATCCGGGGGAGAAAAGGGAGGACACACGCGCTCGCTATAAATGAATATTGCGGAACAAACATTCCGGGTGCGATCATACCAGCACTAATGCACCGGATCCCATCAGAACTCCGCAGTTAAGCGTGCTTGGGCGAGAGTAGTACTAGGATGGGTGACCTCCTGGGAAGTCCTCGTGTTGCACCCCTGAAAACATCATTTTTTTTTTCCCTTTAAAAATCCACCTACGGCTCAAAAGTTTGTATTTTTTGTTTTAAATCTTTAAAAACTCATTTATTTCGTTTTCCTTGAGGGGTTAATACCGTGGTCACTAACAAGCAGCGAATAAGAAGTTCCTAGTCAATCCGGGGGAGAAAAGGGAGGACACACGCGCTCGCTATAAATGAATATTGCGGAACAAACATTCCGGGTGCGATCATACCAGCACTAATGCACCGGATCCCATCAGAACTCCGCAGTTAAGCGTGCTTGGGCGAGAGTAGTACTAGGATGGGTGACCTCCTGGGAAGTCCTCGTGTTGCACCCCTGAAAACATCATTTTTTTTTTCCCTTTAAAAATCCACCTACGGCTCAAAAGTTTGTATTTTTTGTTTTAAATCTTTAAAAACTCATTTATTTCGTTTTCCTTGAGGGGTTAATACCGTGGTCACTAACAAGCAGCGAATAAGAAGTTCCTAGTCAATCCGGGGGAGAAAAGGGAGGACACACGCGCTCGCTATAAATGAATATTGCGGACCAAACATTCCGGGTGCGATCATACCAGCACTAATGCACCGGATCCCATCAGAACTCCGCAGTTAAGCGTGCTTGGGCGAGAGTAGTACCAGGATGGGTGACCTCCTGGGAAGTCCTCGTGTTGCACCCCTGAAAACATCATTTTTTTTTTCCCTTTAAAAATCCACCTACGGCTCAAAAGTTTGTATTTTTTGTTTTAAATCTTTAAAAACTCATTTATTTCGTTTTCCTTGAGGGGTTAATACCGTGGTCACTAACAAGCAGCGAATAAGAAGTTCCTAGTCAATCCGGGGGAGAAAAGGGAGGACACACGCGCTCGCTATAAATGAATATTGCGGAACAAACATTCCTGGGGCGATCATACCAGCACTAATGCACCGGATCCCATCAGAACTCCGCAGTTAAGCGTGCTTGGGCGAGAGTAGTACTAGGATGGGTGACCTCCTGGGAAGTCCTCGTGTTGCACCCCTGAAAACATCATTTTTTTTTTCCCTTTAAAAATCCACCTACGGCTCAAAAGTTTGTATTTTTTGTTTTAAATCTTTAAAAACTCATTTATTTCGTTTTCCTTGAGGGGTTAATACCGTGGTCACTAACAAGCAGCGAATAAGAAGTTCCTAGTCAATCCGGGGGAGAAAAGGGAGGACACACGCGCTCGCTATAAATGAATATTGCGGAACAAACATTCCGGGTGCGATCATACCAGCACTAATGCACCGGATCCCATCAGAACTCCGCAGTTAAGCGTGCTTGGGCGAGAGTAGTACTAGGATGGGTGACCTCCTGGGAAGTCCTCGTGTTGCACCCCTGAAAACATCATTTTTTTTTTCCCTTTAAAAATCCACCTACGGCTCAAAAGTTTGTATTTTTTGTTTTAAATCTTTAAAAACTCATTTATTTCGTTTTCCTTGAGGGGTTAATACCGTGGTCACTAACAAGCAGCGAATAAGAAGTTCCTAGTCAATCCGGGGGAGAAAAGGGAGGACACACGCGCTCGCTATAAATGAATATTGCGGACCAAACGTTCCGGGTGCGATCATACCAGCACTAATGCACCGGATCCCATCAGAACTCCGCAGTTAAGCGTGCTTGGGCGAGAGTAGTACTAGGATGGGTGACCTCCTGGGAAGTCCTCGTGTTGCACCCCTGAAAACATCATTTTTTTTTTCCCTTTAAAAATCCACCTACGGCTCAAAAGTTTGTATTTTTTGTTTTAAATCTTTAAAAACTCATTTATTTCGTTTTCCTTGAGGGGTTAATACCGTGGTCACTAACAAGCAGCGAATAAGAAGTTCCTAGTCAATCCGGGGGAGAAAAGGGAGGACACACGCGCTCGCTATAAATGAATATTGCGGACCAAACATTCCGGGTGCGATCATACCAGCACTAATGCACCGGATCCCATCAGAACTCCGCAGTTAAGCGTGCTTGGGCGAGAGTAGTACTAGGATGGGTGACCTCCTGGGAAGTCCTCGTGTTGCACCCCTGAAAACATCATTTTTTTTTTCCCTTTAAAAATCCACCTACGGCTCAAAAGTTTGTATTTTTTGTTTTAAATCTTTAAAAACTCATTTATTTCGTTTTCCTTGAGGGGTTAATACCGTGGTCACTAACAAGCAGCGAATAAGAAGTTCCTAGTCAATCCGGGGGAGAAAAGGGAGGACACACGCGCTCGCTATAAATGAATATTGCGGAACAAACATTCCGGGTGCGATCATACCAGCACTAATGCACCGGATCCCATCAGAACTCCGCAGTTAAGCGTGCTTGGGCGAGAGTAGTTCTAGGATGGGTGACCTCCTGGGAAGTCCTCGTGTTGCACCCCTGAAAACATCATTTTTTTTTTCCCTTTAAAAATCCACCTACGGCTCAAAAGTTTGTATTTTTTGTTTTAAATCTTTAAAAACTCATTTATTTCGTTTTCCTTGAGGGGTTAATACCGTGGTCACTAACAAGCAGCGAATAAGAAGTTCCTAGTCAATCCGGGGGAGAAAAGGGAGGACACACGCGCTCGCTATAAATGAATATTGCGGACCAAACATTCCGGGTGCGATCATACCAGCACTAATGCACCGGATCCCATCAGAACTCCGCAGTTAAGCGTGCTTGGGCGAGAGTAGTACCAGGATGGGTGACCTCCTGGGAAGTCCTCGTGTTGCACCCCTGAAAACATCATTTTTTTTTTCCCTTTAAAAATCCACCTACGGCTCAAAAGTTTGTATTTTTTGTTTTAAATCTTTAAAAACTCATTTATTTCGTTTTCCTTGAGGGGTTAATACCGTGGTCACTAACAAGCAGCGAATAAGAAGTTCCTAGTCAATCCGGGGGAGAAAAGGGAGGACACACGCGCTCGCTATAAATGAATATTGCGGAACAAACATTCCGGGTGCGATCATACCAGCACTAATGCACCGGATCCCATCAGAACTCCGCAGTTAAGCGAGCTTGGGCGAGAGTAGTACTAGGATGGGTGACCTCCTGGGAAGTCCTCGTGTTGCACCCCTGAAAACATCATTTTTTTTTTCCCTTTAAAAATCCACCTACGGCTCAAAAGTTTGTATTTTTTGTTTTAAATCTTTAAAAACTCATTTATTTCGTTTTCCTTGAGGGGTTAATACCGTGGTCACTAACAAGCAGCGAATAAGAAGTTCCTAGTCAATCCGGGGGAGAAAAGGGAGGACACACGCGCTCGCTATAAATGAATATTGCGGAACAAACATTCCGGGTGCGATCATACCAGCACTAATGCACCGGATCCCATCAGAACTCCGTAGTTAAGCGTGCTTGGGCGAGAGTAGTACTAGGATGGGTGACCTCCTGGGAAGTCCTCGTGTTGCACCCCTGAAAACATCATTTTTTTTTTCCCTTTAAAAATCCACCTACGGCTCAAAAGTTTGTATTTTTTGTTTTAAATCTTTAAAAACTCATTTATTTCGTTTTCCTTGAGGGGTTAATACCGTGGTCACTAACAAGCAGCGAATAAGAAGTTCCTAGTCAATCTGGGGGAGAAAAGGGAGGACACACGCGCTCGCTATAAATGAATATTGCGGAACAAACATTCCGGGTGCGATCATACCAGCACTAATGCACCGGATCCCATCAGAACTCCGCAGTTAAGCGTGCTTGGGCGAGAGTAGTACTAGGATGGGTGACCTCCTGGGAAGTCCTCGTGTTGCACCCCTGAAAACATCATTTTTTTTTTCCCTTTAAAAATCCACCTACGGCTCAAAAGTTTGTATTTTTTGTTTTAAATCTTTAAAAACTCATTTATTTCGTTTTCCATGAGGGGTTAATACCGTGGTCACTAACAAGCAGCGAATAAGAAGTTCCTAGTCAATCCGGGGGAGAAAAGGGAGGACACACGCGCTCGCTATAAATGAATATTGCGGACCAAACATTCCGGGTGCGATCATACCAGCACTAATGCACCGGATCCCATCAGAACTCCGCAGTTAAGCGTGCTTGGGCGAGAGTAGTACTAGGATGGGTGACCTCCTGGGAAGTCCTCGTGTTGCACCCCTGAAAACATCATTTTTTTTTCCCTTTAAAAATCCACCTACGGCTCAAAAGTTTGTATTTTTTGTTTTAAATCTTTAAAAACTCATTTATTTCGTTTTCCTTGAGGGGTTAATACCGTGGTCACTAACAAGCAGCGAATAAGAAGTTCCTAGTCAATCCGGGGGAGAAAAGGGAGGACACACGCGCTCGCTATAAATGAATATTGCGGACCAAACATTCCGGGTGCGATCATACCAGCACTAATGCACCGGATCCCATCAGAACTCCGCAGTTAAGCGTGCTTGGGCGAGAGTAGTACTAGGATGGGTGACCTCCTGGGAAGTCCTCGTGTTGCACCCCTGAAAACATCATTTTTTTTTTCCCTTTAAAAATCCACCTACGGCTCAAAAGTTTGTATTTTTTGTTTTAAATCTTTAAAAACTCATTTATTTCGTTTTCCTTGAGGGGTTAATACCGTGGTCACTAACAAGCCGCGAATAAGAAGTTCCTAGTCAATCCGGGGGAGAAAAGGGAGGACACACGCGCTCGCTATAAATGAATATTGCGGAACAAACATTCCGGGTGCGATCATACCAGCACTAATGCACCGGATCCCATCAGAACTCCGCAGTTAAGCGTGCTTGGGCGAGAGTAGTACTAGGATGGGTGACCTCCTGGGAAGTCCTCGTGTTGCACCCCTGAAGACATCATTTTTTTTTTCCCTTTAAAAATCCACCTACGGCTCAAAAGTTTGTATTTTTTGTTTTAAATCTTTAAAAACTCATTTATTTCGTTTTCCTTGAGGGGTTAATACCGTGGTCACTAACAAGCAGCGAATAAGAAGTTCCTAGTCAATCCGGGGGAGAAAAGGGAGGACACACGCGCTCGCTATAAATGAATATTGCGGAACAAACATTCCGGGTGCGATCATACCAGCACTAATGCACCGGATCCCATCAGAACTCCGCAGTTAAGCGTGCTTGGGCGAGAGTAGTACTAGGATGGGTGACCTCCTGGGAAGTCCTCGTGTTGCACCCCTGAAGACATCATTTTTTTTTTCCCTTTAAAAATCCACCTACGGCTCAAAAGTTTGTATTTTTTGTTTTAAATCTTTAAAAACTCATTTATTTCGTTTTCCTTGAGGGGTTAATACCGTGGTCACTAACTAGCAGCGAATAAGAAGTTCCTAGTCAATCCGGGGGAGAAAAGGGAGGACACACGCGCTCGCTATAAATGAATATTGCGGACCAAACATTCCGGGTGCGATCATACCAGCACTAATGCACCGGATCCCATCAGAACTCCGCAGTTAAGCGTGCTTGGGCGAGAGTAGTACTAGGATGGGTGACCTCCTGGGAAGTCCTCGTATTGCACCCCTGAAAACATCATTTTTTTTTTCCCTTTAAAAATCCACCTACGGCTCAAAAGTTTGTATTTTTTGTTTTAAATCTTTAAAAACTCATTTATTTCGTTTTCCTTGAGGGGTTAATACCGTGGTCACTAACAAGCAGCGAATAAGAAGTTCCTAGTCAATCCGGGGGAGAAAAGGGAGGACACACGCGCTCGCTATAAATGAATATTGCGGACCAAACATTCCGGGTGCGATCATACCAGCACTAATGCACCGGATCCCATCAGAACTCCGCAGTTAAGCGTGCTTGGGCGAGAGTAGTACTAGGATGGGTGACCTCCTGGGAAGTTCTCGTGTTGCACCCCTGAAAACATCATTTTTTTTTTCCCTTTAAAAATCCACCTACGGCTCAAAAGTTTGTATTTTTTGTTTTAAATCTTTAAAAACTCATTTATTTCGTTTTCCTTGAGGGGTTAATACCGTGGTCACTAACAAGCAGCGAATAAGAAGTTCCTAGTCAATCCGGGGGAGAAAAGGGAGGACACACGCGCTCGCTATAAATGAATATTGCGGACCAAACATTCCGGGTGCGATCATACCAGCACTAATGCACCGGATCCCATCAGAACTCCGCAGTTAAGCGTGCTTGGGCGAGAGTAGTACTAGGATGGGTGACCTCCTGGGAAGTCCTCGTGTTGCACCCCTGAAAACATCATTTTTTTTTTCCCTTTAAAAATCCACCTACGGCTCAAAAGTTTGTATTTTTTGTTTTAAATCTTTAAAAACTCATTTATTTCGTTTTCCTTGAGGGGTTAATACCGTGGTCACTAACAAGCAGCGAATAAGAAGTTCCTAGTCAATCCGGGGGAGAAAAGGGAGGACACACGCGCTCGCTATAAATGAATATTGCGGACCAAACATTCCGGGTGCGATCATACCAGCACTAATGCACCGGATCCCATCAGAACTCCGCAGTTAAGCGTGCTTGGGCGAGAGTAGTACTAGGATGGGTGACCTCCTGGGAAGTCCTCGTGTTGCACCCCTGAAAACATCATTTTTTTTTTCCCTTTAAAAATCCACCTACGGCTCAAAAGTTTGTATTTTTTGTTTTAAATCTTTAAAAACTCATTTATTTCGTTTTCCTTGAGGGGTTAATACCGTGGTCACTAACAAGCAGCGAATAAGAAGTTCCTAGTCAATCCGGGGGAGAAAAGGGAGGACACACGCGCTCGCTATAAATGAATATTGCGGAACAAACATTCCGGGTGCGATCATACCAGCACTAATGCACCGGATCCCATCAGAACTCCGCAGTTAAGCGTGCTTGGGCGAGAGTAGTACTAGGATGGGTGACCTCCTGGGAAGTCCTCGTGTTGCACCCCTGAAAACATCATTTTTTTTTTCCCTTTAAAAATCCACCTACGGCTCAAAAGTTTGTATTTTTTGTTTTAAATCTTTAAAAACTCATTTATTTCGTTTTCCTTGAGGGGTTAATACCGTGGTCACTAACAAGCAGCGAATAAGAAGTACCTAGTCAATCCGGGGGAGAAAAGGGAGGACACACGCGCTCGCTATAAATGAATATTGCGGAACAAACATTCCGGGTGCGATCATACCAGCACTAATGCACCGGATCCCATCAGAACTCCGCAGTTAAGCGTGCTTGGGCGAGAGTAGTACTAGGATGGGTGACCTCCTGGGAAGTCCTCGTGTTGCACCCCTGAAAACATCATTTTTTTTTTCCCTTTAAAAATCCACCTACGGCTCAAAAGTTTGTATTTTTTGTTTTAAATCTTTAAAAACTCATTTATTTCGTTTTCCTTGAGGGGTTAATACCGTGGTCACTAACAAGCAGCGAATAAGAAGTTCCTAGTCAATCCGGGGGAGAAAAGGGAGGACACACGCGCTCGCTATAAATGAATATTGCGGAACAAACATTCCGGGTGCGATCATACCAGCACTAATGCACCGGATCCCATCAGAACTCCGCAGTTAAGCGTGCTTGGGCGAGAGTAGTACTAGGATGGGTGACCTCCTGGGAAGTCCTCGTGTTGCACCCCTGAAAACATCATTTTTTTTTTCCCTTTAAAAATCCACCTACGGCTCAAAAGTTTGTATTTTTTGTTTTAAATCTTTAAAAACTCATTTATTTCGTTTTCCTTGAGGGGTTAATACCGTGGTCACTAACAAGCAGCGAATAAGAAGTTCCTAGTCAATCCGGGGGAGAAAAGGGAGGACACACGCGCTCGCTATAAATGAATATTGCGGAACAAACATTCCGGGTGCGATCATACCAGCACTAATGCACCGGATCCCATCAGAACTCCGCAGTTAAGCGTGCTTGGGCGAGAGTAGTACTAGGATGGGTGACCTCCTGGGAAGTCCTCGTGTTGCACCCCTGAAAACATCATTTTTTTTTTTCCCTTTAAAAATCCACCTACGGCTCAAAAGTTTGTATTTTTTGTTTTAAATCTTTAAAAACTCATTTATTTCGTTTTCCTTGAGGGGTTAATACCGTGGTCACTAACAAGCAGCGAATAAGAAGTTCCTAGTCAATCCGGGGGAGAAAAGGGAGGACACACGCGCTCGCTATAAATGAATATTGCGGAACCAAACATTCCGGGTGCGATCATACCAGCACTAATGCACCGGATCCCATCAGAACTCCGCAGTTAAGCGTGCTTGGGCGAGAGTAGTACTAGGATGGGTGACCTCCTGGGAAGTCCTCGTGTTGCACCCCTGAAAACATCATTTTTTTTTTCCCTTTAAAAATCCACCTACGGCTCAAAAGTTTGTATTTTTTGTTTTAAATCTTTAAAAACTCATTTATTTCGTTTTCCTTGAGGGGTTAATACCGTGGTCACTAACAAGCAGCGAATAAGAAGTTCCTAGTCAATCCGGGGGAGAAAAGGGAGGACACACGCGCTCGCTATAAATGAATATTGCGGACCAAACATTCCGGGTGCGATCATACCAGCACTAATGCACCGGATCCCATCAGAACTCCGCAGTTAAGCGTGCTTGGGCGAGAGTAGTACTAGGATGGGTGACCTCCTGGGAAGTCCTCGTGTTGCACCCCTGAAAACATCATTTATTTTTTCCCTTTAAAAATCCACCTACGGCTCAAAAGTTTGTATTTTTTGTTTTAAATCTTTAAAAACTCATTTATTTCGTTTTCCTTGAGGGGTTAATACCGTGGTCACTAACAAGCAGCGAATAAGAAGTTCCTAGTCAATCCGGGGGAGAAAAGGGAGGACACACGCGCTCGCTATAAATGAATATTGCGGAACAAACATTCCGGGTGCGATCATACCAGCACTAATGCACCGGATCCCATCAGAACTCCGCAGTTAAGCGTGCTTGGGCGAGAGTAGTACTAGGATGGGTGACCTCCTGGGAAGTCCTCGTGTTGCACCCCTGAAAACATCATTTTTTTTTTCCCTTTAAAAATCCACCTACGGCTCAAAAGTTTGTATTTTTTGTTTTAAATCTTTAAAAACTCATTTATTTCGTTTTCCTTGAGGGGTTAATACCGTGGTCACTAACAAGCAGCGAATAAGAAGTTCCTAGTCAATCCGGGGGAGAAAAGGGAGGACACACGCGCTCGCTATAAATGAATATTGCGGAACAAACATTCCGGGTGCGATCATACCAGCACTAATGCACCGGATCCCATCAGAACTCCGCAGTTAAGCGTGCTTGGGCGAGAGTAGTACTAGGATGGGTGACCTCCTGGGAAGTCCTCGTGTTGCACCCCTGAAGACATCATTTTTTTTTTCCCTTTAAAAATCCACCTACGGCTCAAAAGTTTGTATTTTTTGTTTTAAATCTTTAAAAACTCATTTATTTCGTTTTCCTTGAGGGGTTAATACCGTGGTCACTAACAAGCAGCGAATAAGAAGTTCCTAGTCAATCCGGGGGAGAAAAGGGAGGACACACGCGCTCGCTATAAATGAATATTGCGGAACAAACATTCCGGGTGCGATCATACCAGCACTAATGCACCGGATCCCATCAGAACTCCGCAGTTAAGCGTGCTTGGGCGAGAGTAGTACTAGGATGGGTGACCTCCTGGGAAGTCCTCGTGTTGCACCCCTGAAAACATCATTTTTTTTTTCCCTTTAAAAATCCACCTACGGCTCAAAAGTTTGTATTTTTTGTTTTAAATCTTTAAAAACTCATTTATTTCGTTTTCCTTGAGGGGTTAATACCGTGGTCACTAACAAGCAGCGAATAAGAAGTTCCTAGTCAATCCGGGGGAGAAAAGGGAGGACACACGCGCTCGCTATAAATGAATATTGCGGACCAAACATTCCGGGTGCGATCATACCAGCACTAATGCACCGGATCCCATCAGAACTCCGCAGTTAAGCGTGCTTGGGCGAGAGTAGTACTAGGATGGGTGACCTCCTGGGAAGTCCTCGTGTTGCACCCCTGAAAACATCATTTTTTTTTTCCCTTTAAAAATCCACCTACGGCTCAAAAGTTTGTATTTTTTGTTTTAAATCTTTAAAAACTCATTTATTTCGTTTTCCTTGAGGGGTTAATACCGTGGTCACTAACAAGCAGCGAATAAGAAGTTCCTAGTCAATCCGGGGGAGAAAAGGGAGGACACACGCGCTCGCTATAAATGAATATTGCGGAACAAACATTCCGGGTGCGATCATACCAGCACTAATGCACCGGATCCCATCAGAACTCCGTAGTTAAGCGTGCTTGGGCGAGAGTAGTACTAGGATGGGTGACCTCCTGGGAAGTCCTCGTGTTGCACCCCTGAAAACATCATTTTTTTTTTCCCTTTAAAAATCCACCTACGGCTCAAAAGTTTGTATTTTTTGTTTTAAATCTTTAAAAACTCATTTATTTCGTTTTCCTTGAGGGGTTAATACCGTGGTCACTAACAAGCAGCGAATAAGAAGTTCCTAGTCAATCCGGGGGAGAAAAGGGAGGACACACGCGCTCGCTATAAATGAATATTGCGGAACAAACATTCCGGGTGCGATCATACCAGCACTAATGCACCGGATCCCATCAGAACTCCGCAGTTAAGCGTGCTTGGGCGAGAGTAGTACTAGGATGGGTGACCTCCTGGGAAGTCCTCGTGTTGCACCCCTGAAGACATCATTTTTTTTTTCCCTTTAAAAATCCACCTACGGCTCAAAAGTTTGTATTTTTTGTTTTAAATCTTTAAAAACTCATTTATTTCGTTTTCCTTGAGGGGTTAATACCGTGGTCACTAACAAGCAGCGAATAAGAAGTTCCTAGTCAATCCGGGGGAGAAAAGGGAGGACACACGCGCTCGCTATAAATGAATATTGCGGACCAAACATTCCGGGTGCGATCATACCAGCACTAATGCACCGGATCCCATCAGAACTCCGCAGTTAAGCGTGCTTGGGCGAGAGTAGTACTAGGATGGGTGACCTCCTGGGAAGTCCTCGTGTTGCACCCCTGAAGACATCATTTTTTTTTCCCTTTAAAAATCCACCTACGGCTCAAAAGTTTGTATTTTTTGTTTTAAATCTTTAAAAGCTCATTTATTTCGTTTTCCTTGAGGGGTTAATACCGTGGTCACTAACAAGCAGCGAATAAGAAGTTCCTAGTCAATCCGGGGGAGAAAAGGGAGGACACACGCGCTCGCTATAAATGAATATTGCGGACCAAACATTCCGGGTGCGATCATACCAGCACTAATGCACCGGATCCCATCAGAACTCCGCAGTTAAGCGTGCTTGGGCGAGAGTAGTACTAGGATGGGTGACCTCCTGGGAAGTCCTCGTGTTGCACCCCTGAAAACATTATTTATTTTTTCCCTTTAAAAATCCACCTACGGCTCAAAAGTTTGTATTTTTTGTTTTAAATCTTTAAAAACTCATTTATTTCGTTTTCCTTGAGGGGTTAATACCGTGGTCACTAACAAGCAGCGAATAAGAAGTTCCTAGTCAATCCGGGGGAGAAAAGGGAGGACACACGCGCTCGCTATAAATGAATATTGCGGACCAAACATTCCGGGTGCGATCATACCAGCACTAATGCACCGGATCCCATCAGAACTCCGCAGTTAAGCGTGCTTGGGCGAGAGTAGTACTAGGATGGGTGACCTCCTGGGAAGTCCTCGTGTTGCACCCCTGAAAACATTATTTATTTTTTCCCTTTAAAAATCCACCTACGGCTCAAAAGTTTGTATTTTTTGTTTTAAATCTTTAAAAACTCATTTATTTCGTTTTCCTTGAGGGGTTAATACCGTGGTCACTAACAAGCAGCGAATAAGAAGTTCCTAGTCAATCCGGGGGAGAAAAGGGAGGACACACGCGCTCGCTATAAATGAATATTGCGGACCAAACATTCCGGGTGCGATCATACCAGCACTAATGCACCGGATCCCATCAGAACTCCGCAGTTAAGCGTGCTTGGGCGAGAGTAGTACTAGGATGGGTGACCTCCTGGGAAGTCCTCGTGTTGCACCCCTGAAAACATCATTTTTTTTTTCCCTTTAAAAATCCACCTACGGCTCAAAAGTTTGTATTTTTTGTTTTAAATCTTTAAAAACTCATTTATTTCGTTTTCCTTGAGGGGTTAATACCGTGGTCACTAACAAGCAGCGAATAAGAAGTTCCTAGTCAATCCGGGGGAGAAAAGGGAGGACACACGCGCTCGCTATAAATGAATATTGCGGACCAAACATTCCGGGTGCGATCATACCAGCACTAATGCACCGGATCCCATCAGAACTCCGCAGTTAAGCGTGCTTGGGCGAGAGTAGTACTAGGATGGGTGACCTCCTGGGAAGTCCTCGTGTTGCACCCCTGAAAACATCATTTTTTTTTTTCCCTTTAAAAATCCACCTACGGCTCAAAAGTTTGTATTTTTTGTTTTAAATCTTTAAAAACTCATTTATTTCGTTTTCCTTGAGGGGTTAATACCGTGGTCACTAACAAGCAGCGAATAAGAAGTTCCTAGTCAATCCGGGGGAGAAAAGGGAGGACACACGCGCTCGCTATAAATGAATATTGCGGACCAAACATTCCGGGTGCGATCATACCAGCACTAATGCACCGGATCCCATCAGAACTCCGCAGTTAAGCGTGCTTGGGCGAGAGTAGTACTAGGATGGGTGACCTCCTGGGAAGTCCTCGTGTTGCACCCCTGAAAACATCATTTTTTTTTTCCCTTTAAAAATCCACCTACGGCTCAAAAGTTTGTATTTTTTGTTTTAAATCTTTAAAAACTCATTTATTTCGTTTTCCTTGAGGGGTTAATACCGTGGTCACTAACAAGCAGCGAATAAGAAGTTCCTAGTCAATCCGGGGGAGAAAAGGGAGGACACACGCGCTCGCTATAAATGAATATTGCGGACCAAACATTCCGGGTGCGATCATACCAGCACTAATGCACCGGATCCCATCAGAACTCCGCAGTTAAGCGTGCTTGGGCGAGAGTAGTACTAGGATGGGTGACCTCCTGGGAAGTCCTCGTGTTGCACCCCTGAAAACATCATTTTTTTTTTTCCCTTTAAAAATCCACCTACGTCTCAAAAGTTTGTATTTTTTGTTTTAAATCTTTAAAAACTCATTTATTTCGTTTTCCTTGAGGGGTTAATACCGTGGTCACTAACAAGCAGCGAATAAGAAGTTCCTAGTCAATCCGGGGGAGAAAAGGGAGGACACACGCGCTCGCTATAAATGAATATTGCGGAACAAACATTCCGGGTGCGATCATACCAGCACTAATGCACCGGATCCCATCAGAACTCCGCAGTTAAGCGTGCTTGGGAGAGAGTAGTACTAGGATGGGTGACCTCCTGGGAAGTCCTCGTGTTGCACCCCTGAAGACATCATTTTTTTTTCCCTTTAAAAATCCACCTACGGCTCAAAAGTTTGTATTTTTTGTTTTAAATCTTTAAAAACTCATTTATTTCGTTTTCCTTGAGGGGTTAATACCGTGGTCACTAACAAGCAGCGAATAAGAAGTTCCTAGTCAATCCGGGGGAGAAAAGGGAGGACACACGCGCTCGCTATAAATGAATATTGCGGACCAAACATTCCGGGTGCGATCATACCAGCACTAATGCACCGGATCCCATCAGAACTCCGCAGTTAAGCGTGCTTGGGCGAGAGTAGTACTAGGATGGGTGACCTCCTGGGAAGTCCTCGTGTTGCACCCCTGAAGACATCATTTTTTTTTTCCCTTTAAAAATCCACCTACGGCTCAAAAGTTTGTATTTTTTGTTTTAAATCTTTAAAAACTCATTTATTTCGTTTTCCTTGAGGGGTTAATACCGTGGTCACTAACAAGCAGCGAATAAGAAGTTCCTAGTCAATCCGGGGGAGAAAAGGGAGGACACACGCGCTCGCTATAAATGAATATTGCGGAACAAACATTCCGGGTGCGATCATACCAGCACTAATGCACCGGATCCCATCAGAACTCCGCAGTTAAGCGTGCTTGGGCGAGAGTAGTACTAGGATGGGTGACCTCCTGGGAAGTCCTCGTGTTGCACCCCTGAAAACATCATTTTTTTTTTCCCTTTAAAAATCCACCTACGGCTCAAAAGTTTGTATTTTTTGTTTTAAATCTTTAAAAACTCATTTATTTCGTTTTCCTTGAGGGGTTAATACCGTGGTCACTAACAAGCAGCGAATAAGAAGTTCCTAGTCAATCCGGGGGAGAAAAGGGAGGACACACGCGCTCGCTATAAATGAATATTGCGGACCAAACATTCCGGGTGCGATCATACCAGCACTAATGCACCGGATCCCATCAGAACTCCGCAGTTAAGCGTGCTTGGGCGAGAGTAGTACTAGGATGGGTGACCTCCTGGGAAGTCCTCGTGTTGCACCCCTGAACACATCATTTATTTTTTCCCTTTAAAAATCCACCTACGGCTCAAAAGTTTGTATTTTTTGTTTTAAATCTTTAAAAACTCATTTATTTCGTTTTCCTTGAGGGGTTAATACCGTGGTCACTAACAAGCAGCGAATAAGAAGTTCCTAGTCAATCCGGGGGAGAAAAGGGAGGACACACGCGCTCGCTATAAATGAATATTGCGGACCAAACATTCCGGGTGCGATCATACCAGCACTAATGCACCGGATCCCATCAGAACCCCGCAGTTAAGCGTGCTTGGGCGAGAGTAGTACTAGGATGGGTGACCTCCTGGGAAGTCCTCGTGTTGCACCCCTGAAAACATCATTTTTTTTTTCCCTTTAAAAATCCACCTACGGCTCAAAAGTTTGTATTTTTTGTTTTAAATCTTTAAAAACTCATTTATTTCGTTTTCCTTGAGGGGTTAATACCGTGGTCACTAACAAGCAGCGAATAAGAAGTTCCTAGTCAATCCGGGGGAGAAAAGGGAGGACACACGCGCTCGCTATAAATGAATATTGCGGAACAAACATTCCGGGTGCGATCATACCAGCACTAATGCACCGGATCCCATCAGAACTCCGCAGTTAAGCGTGCTTGGGCGAGAGTAGTACTAGGATGGGTGACCTCCTGGGAAGTCCTCGTGTTGCACCCCTGAAAACATCATTTTTTTTTTCCCTTTAAAAATCCACCTACGGCTCAAAAGTTTGTATTTTTTGTTTTAAATCTTTAAAAACTCATTTATTTCGTTTTCCTTGAGGGGTTAATACCGTGGTCACTAACAAGCAGCGAATAAGAAGTTCCTAGTCAATCCGGGGGAGAAAAGGGAGGACACACGCGCTCGCTATAAATGAATATTGCGGAACAAACATTCCGGGTGCGATCATACCAGCACTAATGCACCGGATCCCATCAGAACTCCGCAGTTAAGCGTGCTTGGGCGAGAGTAGTACTAGGATGGGTGACCTCCTGGGAAGTCCTCGTGTTGCACCCCTGAATTTTTTCCCTTTAAAAATCCACCTACGGCTCAAAAGTTTGTATTTTTTGTTTTAAATCTTTAAAAACTCATTTATTTCGTTTTCCTTGAGGGGTTAATACCGTGGTCACTAACAAGCAGCGAATAAGAAGTTCCTAGTCAATCCGGGGGAGAAAAGGGAGGACACACGCGCTCGCTATAAATGAATATTGCGGACCAAACATTCCGGGTGCGATCATACCAGCACTAATGCACCGGATCCCATCAGAACTCCGCAGTTAAGCGTGCTTGGGCGAGAGTAGTACTAGGATGGGTGACCTCCTGGGAAGTCCTCGTGTTGCACCCCTGAAAACATCATTTTTTTTTTCCCTTTAAAAATCCACCTACGGCTCAAAAGTTTGTATTTTTTGTTTTAAATCTTTAAAAACTCATTTATTTCGTTTTCCTTGAGGGGTTAATACCGTGGTCACTAACAAGCAGCGAATAAGAAGTTCCTAGTCAATCCGGGGGAGAAAAGGGAGGACACACGCGCTCGCTATAAATGAATATTGCGGACCAAACATTCCGGGTGCGATCATACCAGCACTAATGCACCGGATCCCATCAGAACTCCGCAGTTAAGCGTGCTTGGGCGAGAGTAGTACTAGGATGGGTGACCTCCTGGGAAGTCCTCGTGTTGCACCCCTGAAAACATCATTTTTTTTTTCCCTTTAAAAATCCACCTACGGCTCAAAAGTTTGTATTTTTTGTTTTAAATCTTTAAAAACTCATTTATTTCGTTTTCCTTGAGGGGTTAATACCGTGGTCACTAACAAGCAGCGAATAAGAAGTTCCTAGTCAATCCGGGGGAGAAAAGGGAGGACACACGCGCTCGCTATAAATGAATATTGCGGAACAAACATTCCGGGTGCGATCATACCAGCACTAATGCACCGGATCCCATCAGAACTCCGCAGTTAAGCGTGCTTGGGCGAGAGTAGTACTAGGATGGGTGACCTCCTGGGAAGTCCTCGTGTTGCACCCCTGAAAACATCATTTTTTTTTTCCCTTTAAAAATCCACCTACGGCTCAAAAGTTTGTATTTTTTGTTTTAAATCTTTAAAAACTCATTTATTTCGTTTTCCTTGAGGGGTTAATACCGTGGTCACTAACAAGCAGCGAATAAGAAGTTCCTAGTCAATCCGGGGGAGAAAAGGGAGGACACACGCGCTCGCTATAAATGAATATTGCGGAACAAACATTCCGGGTGCGATCATACCAGCACTAATGCACCGGATCCCATCAGAACTCCGCAGTTAAGCGTGCTTGGGCGAGAGTAGTACTAGGATGGGTGACCTCCTGGGAAGTCCTCGTGTTGCACCCCTGAAAACATCATTTTTTTTTTCCCTTTAAAAATCCACCTACGGCTCAAAAGTTTGTATTTTTTGTTTTAAATCTTTAAAAACTCATTTATTTCGTTTTCCTTGAGGGGTTAATACCGTGGTCACTAACAAGCAGCGAATAAGAAGTTCCTAGTCAATCCGGGGGAGAAAAGGGAGGACACACGCGCTCGCTATAAATGAATATTGCGGACCAAACATTCCGGGTGCGATCATACCAGCACTAATGCACCGGATCCCATCAGAACTCCGCAGTTAAGCGTGCTTGGGCGAGAGTAGTACTAGGATGGGTGACCTCCTGGGAAGTCCTCGTGTTGCACCCCTGAAAACATCATTTTTTTTTTCCCTTTAAAAATCCACCTACGGCTCAAAAGTTTGTATTTTTTGTTTTAAATCTTTAAAAACTCATTTATTTCGTTTTCCTTGAGGGGTTAATACCGTGGTCACTAACAAGCAGCGAATAAGAAGTTCCTAGTCAATCCGGGGGAGAAAAGGGAGGACACACGCGCTCGCTATAAATGAATATTGCGGACCAAACATTCCGGGTGCGATCATACCAGCACTAATGCACCGGATCCCATCAGAACCCCGCAGTTAAGCGTGCTTGGGCGAGAGTAGTACTAGGATGGGTGACCTCCTGGGAAGTCCTCGTGTTGCACCCCTGAAAACATCATTTTTTTTTTCCCTTTAAAAATCCACCTACGGCTCAAAAGTTTGTATTTTTTGTTTTAAATCTTTAAAAACTCATTTATTTCGTTTTCCTTGAGGGGTTAATACCGTGGTCACTAACAAGCAGCGAATAAGAAGTTCCTAGTCAATCCGGGGGAGAAAAGGGAGGACACACGCGCTCGCTATAAATGAATATTGCGGAACAAACATTCCGGGTGCGATCATACCAGCACTAATGCACCGGATCCCATCAGAACTCCGCAGTTAAGCGTGCTTGGGCGAGAGTAGTACTAGGATGGGTGACCTCCTGGGAAGTCCTCGTGTTGCACCCCTGAAAACATCATTTATTTTTTCCCTTTAAAAATCCACCTACGGCTCAAAAGTTTGTATTTTTTGTTTTAAATCTTTAAAAACTCATTTATTTCGTTTTCCTTGAGGGGTTAATACCGTGGTCACTAACAAGCAGCGAATAAGAAGTTCCTAGTCAATCCGGGGGAGAAAAGGGAGGACACACGCGCTCGCTATAAATGAATATTGCGGACCAAACATTCCGGGTGCGATCATACCAGCACTAATGCACCGGATCCCATCAGAACCCCGCAGTTAAGCGTGCTTGGGCGAGAGTAGTACTAGGATGGGTGACCTCCTGGGAAGTCCTCGTGTTGCACCCCTGAAAACATCATTTTTTTTTTCCCTTTAAAAATCCACCTACGGCTCAAAAGTTTGTATTTTTTGTTTTAAATCTTTAAAAACTCATTTATTTCGTTTTCCTTGAGGGGTTAATACCGTGGTCACTAACAAGCAGCGAATAAGAAGTTCCTAGTCAATCCGGGGGAGAAAAGGGAGGACACACGCGCTCGCTATAAATGAATATTGCGGAACAAACATTCCGGGTGCGATCATACCAGCACTAATGCACCGGATCCCATCAGAACTCCGCAGTTAAGCGTGCTTGGGCGAGAGTAGTACTAGGATGGGTGACCTCCTGGGAAGTCCTCGTGTTGCACCCCTGAAAACATCATTTTTTTTTTCCCTTTAAAAATCCACCTACGGCTCAAAAGTTTGTATTTTTTGTTTTAAATCTTTAAAAACTCATTTATTTCGTTTTCCTTGAGGGGTTAATACCGTGGTCACTAACAAGCAGCGAATAAGAAGTTCCTAGTCAATCCGGGGGAGAAAAGGGAGGACACACGCGCTCGCTATAAATGAATATTGCGGAACAAACATTCCGGGTGCGATCATACCAGCACTAATGCACCGGATCCCATCAGAACTCCGCAGTTAAGCGTGCTTGGGCGAGAGTAGTACTAGGATGGGTGACCTCCTGGGAAGTCCTCGTGTTGCACCCCTGAAAACATCATTTTTTTTTTCCCTTTAAAAATCCACCTACGGCTCAAAAGTTTGTATTTTTTGTTTTAAATCTTTAAAAACTCATTTATTTCGTTTTCCTTGAGGGGTTAATACCGTGGTCACTAACAAGCAGCGAATAAGAAGTTCCTAGTCAATCCGGGGGAGAAAAGGGAGGACACACGCGCTCGCTATAAATGAATATTGCGGAACAAACATTCCGGGTGCGATCATACCAGCACTAATGCACCGGATCCCATCAGAACTCCGCAGTTAAGCGTGCTTGGGCGAGAGTAGTACTAGGATGGGTGACCTCCTGGGAAGTCCTCGTGTTGCACCCCTGAAAACATCATTTTTTTTTTCCCTTTAAAAATCCACCTACGGCTCAAAAGTTTGTATTTTTTGTTTTAAATCTTTAAAAACTCATTTATTTCGTTTTCCTTGAGGGGTTAATACCGTGGTCACTAACAAGCAGCGAATAAGAAGTTCCTAGTCAATCCGGGGGAGAAAAGGGAGGACACACGCGCTCGCTATAAATGAATATTGCGGACCAAACATTCCGGGTGCGATCATACCAGCACTAATGCACCGGATCCCATCAGAACTCCGCAGTTAAGCGTGCTTGGGCGAGAGTAGTACTAGGATGGGTGACCTCCTGGGAAGTCCTCGTGTTGCACCCCTGAAAACATCATTTTTTTTTTCCCTTTAAAAATCCACCTACGGCTCAAAAGTTTGTATTTTTTGTTTTAAATCTTTAAAAACTCATTTATTTCGTTTTCCTTGAGGGGTTAATACCGTGGTCACTAACAAGCAGCGAATAAGAAGTTCCTAGTCAATCCGGGGGAGAAAAGGGAGGACACACGCGCTCGCTATAAATGAATATTGCGGACCAAACATTCCGGGTGCGATCATACCAGCACTAATGCACCGGATCCCATCAGAACTCCGCAGTTAAGCGTGCTTGGGCGAGAGTAGTACTAGGATGGGTGACCTCCTGGGAAGTCCTCGTGTTGCACCCCTGAAAACATCATTTTTTTTTTCCCTTTAAAAATCCACCTACGGCTCAAAAGTTTGTATTTTTTGTTTTAAATCTTTAAAAACTCATTTATTTCGTTTTCCTTGAGGGGTTAATACCGTGGTCACTAACAAGCAGCGAATAAGAAGTTCCTAGTCAATCCGGGGGAGAAAAGGGAGGACACACGCGCTCGCTATAAATGAATATTGCGGAACAAACATTCCGGGTGCGATCATACCAGCACTAATGCACCGGATCCCATCAGAACTCCGCAGTTAAGCGTGCTTGGGCGAGAGTAGTACTAGGATGGGTGACCTCCTGGGAAGTCCTCGTGTTGCACCCCTGAAGACATCATTTTTTTTTTCCCTTTAAAAATCCACCTACGGCTCAAAAGTTTTTATTTTTTGTTTTAAATCTTTAAAAACTCATTTATTTCGTTTTCCTTGAGGGGTTAATACCGTGGTCACTAACAAGCAGCGAATAAGAAGTTCCTAGTCAATCCGGGGGAGAAAAGGGAGGACACACGCGCTCGCTATAAATGAATATTGCGGAACAAACATTCCGGGTGCGATCATACCAGCACTAATGCACCGGATCCCATCAGAACTCCGCAGTTAAGCGTGCTTGGGCGAGAGTAGTACTAGGATGGGTGACCTCCTGGGAAGTCCTCGTGTTGCACCCCTGAAAACATCATTTTTTTTTTCCCTTTAAAAATCCACCTACGGCTCAAAAGTTTGTATTTTTTGTTTTAAATCTTTAAAAACTCATTTATTTCGTTTTCCTTGAGGGGTTAATACCGTGGTCACTAACAAGCAGCGAATAAGAAGTTTCTAGTCAATCCGGGGGAGAAAAGGGAGGACACACGCGCTCGCAATAAATGAATATTGCGGACCAAACATTCCGGGTGCGATCATACCAGCACTAATGCACCGGATCCCATCAGAACTCCGCAGTTAAGCGTGCTTGGGCGAGAGTAGTACTAGGATGGGTGACCTCCTGGGAAGTCCTCGTGTTGCACCCCTGAAAACATCATTTATTTTTTCCCTTTAAAAATCCACCTACGGCTCAAAAGTTTGTATTTTTTGTTTTAAATCTTTAAAAACTCATTTATTTCGTTTTCCTTGAGGGGTTAATACCGTGGTCACTAACAAGCAGCGAATAAGAAGTTCCTAGTCAATCCGGGGGAGAAAAGGGAGGACACACGCGCTCGCTATAAATGAATATTGCGGACCAAACATTCCGGGTGCGATCATACCAGCACTAATGCACCGGATCCCATCAGAACTCCGCAGTTAAGCGTGCTTGGGGAGAGTAGTACTAGGATGGGTGACCTCCTGGGAAGTCCTCGTGTTGCACCCCTGAAAACATCATTTTTTTTTTTCCCTTTAAAAATCCACCTACGGCTCAAAAGTTTGTATTTTTTGTTTTAAATCTTTAAAAACTCATTTATTTCGTTTTCCTTGAGGGGTTAATACCGTGGTCACTAACAAGCAGCGAATAAGAAGTTCCTAGTCAATCCGGGGGAGAAAAGGGAGGACACACGCGCTCGCTATAAATGAATATTGCGGAACAAACATTCCGGGTGCGATCATACCAGCTCTAATGCACCGGATCCCATCAGAACTCCGCAGTTAAGCGTGCTTGGGCGAGAGTAGTACTAGGATGGGTGACCTCCTGGGAAGTCCTCGTGTTGCACCCCTGAAAACATCATTTTTTTTTTCCCTTTAAAAATCCACCTACGGCTCAAAAGTTTGTATTTTTTGTTTTAAATCTTTAAATACTCATTTATTTCGTTTTCCTTGAGGGGTTAATACCGTGGTCACTAACAAGCAGCGAATAAGAAGTTCCTAGTCAATCCGGGGGAGAAAAGGGAGGACACACGCGCTCGCTATAAATGAATATTGCGGAACAAACATTCCGGGTGCGATCATACCAGCACTAATGCACCGGATCCCATCAGAACTCCGCAGTTAAGCGTGCTTGGGCGAGAGTAGTACTAGGATGGGTGACCTCCTGGGAAGTCCTCGTGTTGCACCCCTGAAAACATCATTTTTTTTTTCCCTTTAAAAATCCACCTACGGCTCAAAAGTTTGTATTTTTTGTTTTAAATCTTTAAAAACTCATTTATTTCGTTTTCCTTGAGGGGTTAATACCGTGGTCACTAACAAGCAGCGAATAAGAAGTTCCTAGTCAATCCGGGGGAGAAAAGGGAGGACACACGCGCTCGCTATAAATGAATATTGCGGACCAAACATTCCGGGTGCGATCATACCAGCACTAATGCACCGGATCCCATCAGAACTCCGCAGTTAAGCGTGCTTGGGCGAGAGTAGTACTAGGATGGGTGACCTCCTGGGAAGTCCTCGTGTTGCACCCCTGAAAACATCATTTTTTTTTTCCCTTTAAAAATCCACCTACGGCTCAAAAGTTTGTATTTTTTGTTTTAAATCTTTAAAAACTCATTTATTTCGTTTTCCTTGAGGGGTTAATACCGTGGTCACTAACAAGCAGCGAATAAGAAGTTCCTAGTCAATCCGGGGGAGAAAAGGGAGGACACACGCGCTCGCTATAAATGAATATTGCGGACCAAACATTCTGGGTGCGATCATACCAGCACTAATGCACCGGATCCCATCAGAACTCCGCAGTTAAGCGTGCTTGGGCGAGAGTAGTACTAGGATGGGTGACCTCCTGGGAAGTCCTCGTGTTGCACCCCTGAAAACATCATTTTTTTTTTCCCTTTAAAAATCCACCTACGGCTCAAAAGTTTGTATTTTTTGTTTTAAATCTTTAAAAACTCATTTATTTCGTTTTCCTTGAGGGGTTAATACCGTGGTCACTAACAAGCAGCGAATAAGAAGTTCCTAGTCAATCCGGGGGAGAAAAGGGAGGACACACGCGCTCGCTATAAATGAATATTGCGGAACAAACATTCCGGGTGCGATCATACCAGCACTAATGCACCGGATCCCATCAGAACTCCGCAGTTAAGCGTGCTTGGGCGAGAGTAGTACTAGGATGGGTGACCTCCTGGGAAGTCCTCGTGTTGCACCCCTGAAGACATCATTTTTTTTTTCCCTTTAAAAATCCACCTACGGCTCAAAAGTTTTTATTTTTTGTTTTAAATCTTTAAAAACTCATTTATTTCGTTTTCCTTGAGGGGTTAATACCGTGGTCACTAACAAGCAGCGAATAAGAAGTTCCTAGTCAATCCGGGGGAGAAAAGGGAGGACACACGCGCTCGCTATAAATGAATATTGCGGACCAAACATTCCGGGTGCGATCATACCAGCACTAATGCACCGGATCCCATCAGAACTCCGCAGTTAAGCGTGCTTGGGCGAGAGTAGTACTAGGATGGGTGACCTCCTGGGAAGTCCTCGTGTTGCACCCCTGAAAACATCATTTTTTTTTCCCTTTAAAAATCCACCTACGGCTCAAAAGTTTGTATTTTTTGTTTTAAATCTTTAAAAACTCATTTATTTCGTTTTCCTTGAGGGGTTAATACCGTGGTCACTAACAAGCAGCGAATAAGAAGTTCCTAGTCAATCCGGGGGAGAAAAGGGAGGACACACGCGCTCGCTATAAATGAATATTGCGGAACAAACATTCCGGGTGCGATCATACCAGCACTAATGCACCGGATCCCATCAGAACTCCGCAGTTAAGCGTGCTTGGGCGAGAGTAGTACTAGGATGGGTGACCTCCTGGGAAGTCCTCGTGTTGCACCCCTGAAAACATCATTTTTTTTTCCCTTTAAAAATCCACCTACGGCTCAAAAGTTTGTATTTTTTGTTTTAAATCTTTAAAAACTCATTTATTTCGTTTTCCTTGAGGGGTTAATACCGTGGTCACTAACAAGCAGCGAATAAGAAGTTCCTAGTCAATCCGGGGGAGAAAAGGGAGGACACACGCGCTCGCTATAAATGAATATTGCGGAACAAACATTCCGGGTGCGATCATACCAGCACTAATGCACCGGATCCCATCAGAACTCCGCAGTTAAGCGTGCTTGGGCGAGAGTAGTACTAGGATGGGTGACCTCCTGGGAAGTCCTCGTGTTGCACCCCTGAAAACATCATTTTTTTTTTCCATTTAAAAATCCACCTACGGCTCAAAAGTTTGTATTTTTTGTTTTAAATCTTTAAAAACTCATTTATTTCGTTTTCCTTGAGGGGTTAATACCGTGGTCACTAACATGCAGCGAATAAGAAGTTCCTAGTCAATCCGGGGGAGAAAAGGGAGGACACACGCGCTCGCTATAAATGAATATTGCGGAACAAACATTCCGGGTGCGATCATACCAGCACTAATGCACCGGATCCCATCAGAACTCCGTAGTTAAGCGTGCTTGGGCGAGAGTAGTACTAGGATGGGTGACCTCCTGGGAAGTCCTCGTGTTGCACCCCTGAAAACATCATTTTTTTTTTCCCTTTAAAAATCCACCTACGGCTCAAAAGTTTGTATTTTTTGTTTTAAATCTTTAAAAACTCATTTATTTCGTTTTCCTTGAGGGGTTAATACCGTGGTCACTAACAAGCAGCGAATAAGAAGTTCCTAGTCAATCCGGGGGAGAAAAGGGAGGACACACGCGCTCGCTATAAATGAATATTGCGGAACAAACATTCCGGGTGCGATCATACCAGCACTAATGCACCGGATCCCATCAGAACTCCGCAGTTAAGCGTGCTTTGGCGAGAGTAGTACTAGGATGGGTGACCTCCTGGGAAGTCCTCGTGTTGCACCCCTGAAAACATCATTTTTTTTTTCCCTTTAAAAATCCACCTACGGCTCAAAAGTTTGTATTTTTTGTTTTAAATCTTTAAAAACTCATTTATTTCGTTTTCCTTGAGGGGTTAATACCGTGGTCACTAACAAGCAGCGAATAAGAAGTTCCTAGTCAATCCGGGGGAGAAAAGGGAGGACACACGCGCTCGCTATAAATGAATATTGCGGAACAAACATTCCGGGTGCGATCATACCAGCACTAATGCACCAGATCCCATCAGAACTCCGCAGTTAAGCGTGCTTGGGCGAGAGTAGTACTAGGATGGGTGACCTCCTGGGAAGTCCTCGTGTTGCACCCCTGAAAACATCATTTTTTTTTTCCCTTTAAAAATCCACCTACGGCTCAAAAGTTTGTATTTTTTGTTTTAAATCTTTAAAAACTCATTTATTTCGTTTTCCTTGAGGGGTTAATACCGTGGTCACTAACAAGCAGCGAATAAGAAGTTCCTAGTCAATCCGGGGGAGAAAAGGGAGGACACACGCGCTCGCTATAAATGAATATTGCGGACCAAACATTCCGGGTGCGATCATACCAGCACTAATGCACCGGATCCCATCAGAACTCCGCAGTTAAGCGTGCTTGGGCGAGAGTAGTACTAGGATGGGTGACCTCCTGGGAAGTCCTCGTGTTGCACCCCTGAAAACATCATTTTTTTTTTCCCTTTAAAAATCCACTTACGGCTCAAAAGTTTGTATTTTTTGTTTTAAATCTTTAAAAACTCATTTATTTCGTTTTCCTTGAGGGGTTAATACCGTGGTCACTAACAAGCAGCGAATAAGAAGTTCCTAGTCAATCCGGGGGAGAAAAGGGAGGACACACGCGCTCGCTATAAATGAATATTGCGGACCAAACATTCCGGGTGCGATCATACCAGCACTAATGCACCGGATCCCATCAGAACTCCGCAGTTAAGCGTGCTTGGGCGAGAGTAGTACTAAGATGGGTGACCTCCTGGGAAGTCCTCGTGTTGCACCCCTGAAAACATCATTTTTTTTTCCCTTTAAAAATCCACCTACGGCTCAAAAGTTTGTATTTTTTGTTTTAAATCTTTAAAAACTCATTTATTTCGTTTTCCTTGAGGGGTTAATACCGTGGTCACTAACAAGCAGCGAATAAGAAGTTCCTAGTCAATCCGGGGGAGAAAAGGGAGGACACACGCGCTCGCTATAAATGAATATTGCGGAACAAACATTCCGGGTGCGATCATACCAGCACTAATGCACCGGATCCCATCAGAACTCCGCAGTTAAGCGTGCTTGGGCGAGAGTAGTACTAGGATGGGTGACCTCCTGGGAAGTCCTCGTGTTGCACCCCTGAAAACATCATTTTTTTTTTCCCTTTAAAAATCCACCTACGGCTCAAAAGTTTGTATTTTTTGTTTTAAATCTTTAAAAACTCATTTATTTCGTTTTCCTTGAGGGGTTAATACCGTGGTCACTAACAAGCAGCGAATAAGAAGTTCCTAGTCAATCCGGGGGAGAAAAGGGAGGACACACGCGCTCGCTATAAATGAATATTGCGGACCAAACATTCCGGGTGCGATCATACCAGCACTAATGCACCGGATCCCATCAGAACTCCGCAGTTAAGCGTGCTTGGGCGAGAGTAGTACTAGGATGGGTGACCTCCTGGGAAGTCCTCGTGTTGCACCCCTGAAAACATCATTTTTTTTTTCCCTTTAAAAATCCACCTACGGCTCAAAAGTTTGTATTTTTTGTTTTAAATCTTTAAAATCTCATTTATTTCGTTTTCCTTGAGGGGTTAATACCGTGGTCACTAACAAGCAGCGAATAAGAAGTTCCTAGTCAATCCGGGGGAGAAAAGGGAGGACACACGCGCTCGCTATAAATGAATATTGCGGACCAAACATTCCGGGTGCGATCATACCAGCACTAATGCACCGGATCCCATCAGAACTCCGCAGTTAAGCGTGCTTGGGCGAGAGTAGTACTAGGATGGGTGACCTCCTGGGAAGTCCTCGTGTTGCACCCCTGAAGACATCATTTTTTTTTTTCCCTTTAAAAATCCACCTACGGCTCAAAAGTTTGTATTTTTTGTTTTAAATCTTTAAAAACTCATTTATTTCGTTTTCCTTGAGGGGTTAATACCGTGGTCACTAACAAGCAGCGAATAAGAAGTTCCTAGTCAATCCGGGGGAGAAAAGGGAGGACACACGCGCTCGCTATAAATGAATATTGCGGACCAAACATTCCGGGTGCGATCATACCAGCACTAATGCACCGGATCCCATCAGAACTCCGCAGTTAAGCGTGCTTGGGCGAGAGTAGTACTAGGATGGGTGACCTCCTGGGAAGTCCTCGTGTTGCACCCCTGAAAACATCATTTTTTTTTTCCTTTAAAAATCCACCTACGGCTCAAAGTTTGTATTTTTTGTTTTAAATCTTTAAAAACTCATTTATTTCGTTTTCCTTGAGGGGTTAATACCGTGGTCACTAACAAGCAGCGAATAAGAAGTTCCTAGTCAATCCGGGGGAGAAAAGGGAGGACACACGCGCTCGCTATAAATGAATATTGCGGAACAAACATTCCGGGTGCGATCATACCAGCACTAATGCACCGGATCCCATCAGAACTCCGCAGTTAAGCGTGCTTGGGCGAGAGTAGTACTAGGATGGGTGACCTCCTGGGAAGTCCTCGTGTTGCACCCCTGAAAACATCATTTTTTTTTTCCCTTTAAAAATCCACCTACGGCTCAAAAGTTTGTATTTTTTGTTTTAAATCTTTAAAAACTCATTTATTTCGTTTTCCTTGAGGGTTAATACCGTGGTCACTAACAAGCAGCGAATAAGAAGTTCCTAGTCAATCCGGGGGAGAAAAAGGGAGGACACACGCGCTCGCTATAAATGAATATTGCGGAACAAACATTCCGGGTGCGATCATACCAGCACTAATGCACCGGATCCCATCAGAACTCCGTAGTTAAGCGTGCTTGGGCGAGAGTAGTACTAGGATGGGTGACCTCCTGGGAAGTCCTCGTGTTGCACCCCTGAAAACATCATTTTTTTTTCCCTTTAAAAATCCACCTACGGCTCAAAAGTTTGTATTTTTTGTTTTAAATCTTTAAAAACTCATTTATTTCGTTTTCCTTGAGGGGTTAATACCGTGGTCACTAACAAGCAGCGAATAAGAAGTTCCTAGTCAATCCGGGGGAGAAAAGGGAGGACACACGCGCTCGCTATAAATGAATATTGCGGAACAAACATTCCGGGTGCGATCATACCAGCACTAATGCACCGGATCCCATCAGAACTCCGCAGTTAAGCGTGCTTGGGCGAGAGTAGTACTAGGATGGTTGACCTCCTGGGAAGTCCTCGTGTTGCACCCCTGAAAACATCATTTTTTTTTTCCCTTTAAAAATCCACCTACAGCTCAAAAGTTTGTATTTTTTGTTTTAAATCTTTAAAAACTCATTTATTTCGTTTTCCTTGAGGGGTTAATACCGTGGTCACTAACAAGCAGCGAATAAGAAGTTCCTAGTCAATCCGGGGGAGAAAAGGGAGGACACACGCGCTCGCTATAAATGAATATTGCGGAACAAACATTCCGGGTGCGATCATACCAGCACTAATGCACCGGATCCCATCAGAACTCCGTAGTTAAGCGTGCTTGGGCGAGAGTAGTACTAGGATGGGTGACCTCCTGGGAAGTCCTCGTGTTGCACCCCTGAAAACATCATTTTTTTTTCCCTTTAAAAATCCACCTACGGCTCAAAAGTTTGTATTTTTTGTTTTAAATCTTTAAAAACTCATTTATTTCGTTTTCCTTGAGGGGTTAATACCGTGGTCACTAACAAGCAGCGAATAAGAAGTTCCTAGTCAATCCGGGGGAGAAAAGGGAGGACACACGCGCTCGCTATAAATGAATATTGCGGACCAAACATTCCGGGTGCGATCATACCAGCACTAATGCACCGGATCCCATCAGAACTCCGCAGTTAAGCGTGCTTGGGCGAGAGTAGTACTAGGATGGGTGACCTCCTGGGAAGTCCTCGTGTTGCACCCCTGAAACATCATTTTTTTTTTCCCTTTAAAAATCCACCTACGGCTCAAAAGTTTGTATTTTTTGTTTTAAATCTTTAAAAACTCATTTATTTCGTTTTCCTTGAGGGGTTAATACCGTGGTCACTAACAAGCAGCGGATAAGAAGTTCCTAGTCAATCCGGGGGAGAAAAGGGAGGACACACGCGCTCGCTATAAATGAATATTGCGGAACAAACATTCCGGGTGCGATCATACCAGCACTAATGCACCGGATCCCATCAGAACTCCGCAGTTAAGCGTGCTTGGGCGAGAGTAGTACTAGGATGGGTGACCTCCTGGGAAGTCCTCGTGTTGCACCCCTGAAGACATCATTTTTTTTTTTCCCTTTAAAAATCCACCTACGGCTCAAAAGTTTGTATTTTTTGTTTTAAATCTTAAAAACTCATTTATTTCGTTTTCCTTGAGGGGTTAATACCGTGGTCACTAACAAGCAGCGAATAAGAAGTTCCTAGTCAATCCGGGGGAGAAAAGGGAGGACACACGCGCTCGCTATAAATGAATATTGCGGACCAAACATTCCGGGTGCGATCATACCAGCACTAATGCACCGGATCCCATCAGAACTCCGCAGTTAAGCGTGCTTGGGCGAGAGTAGTACTAGGATGGGTGACCTCCTGGGAAGTCCTCGTGTTGCACCCCTGAAAACATCATTTTTTTTTTTCCCTTTAAAAATCCACCTACGGCTCAAAAGTTTGTATTTTTGTTTTAATCTTTAAAAACTCATTTATTTCGTTTTCCTTGAGGGGTTAATACCGTGGTCACTAACAAGCAGCGAATAAGAAGTTCCTAGTCAATCCGGGGGAGAAAAGGGAGGACACACGCGCTCGCTATAAATGAATATTGCGGACCAAACATTCCGGGTGCGATCATACCAGCACTAATGCACCGGATCCCATCAGAACTCCGTATTTAAGCGTGCTTGGGCGAGAGTAGTACTAGGATGGGTGACCTCCTGGGAAGTCCTCGTGTTGCACCCCTGAAAACATCATTTTTTTTTTCCCTTTAAAAATCCACCTACGGCTCAAAAGTTTGTATTTTTGTTTTAAATCTTTAAAAACTCATTTATTTCGTTTTCCTTGAGGGGTTAATACCGTGGTCACTAACAAGCAGCGAATAAGAAGTTCCTAGTCAATCCGGGGGAGAAAAGGGAGGACACACGCGCTCGCTATAAATGAATATTGCGGAACAAACATTCCGGGTGCGATCATACCAGCACTAATGCACCGGATCCCATCAGAACTCCGCAGTTAAGCGTGCTTGGGCGAGAGTAGTACTAGGATGGTTGACCTCCTGGGAAGTCCTCGTGTTGCACCCCTGAAAACATCATTTTTTTTTTCCCTTTAAAAATCCACCTACGGCTCAAAAGTTTGTATTTTTTGTTTTAAATCTTTAAAAACTCATTTATTTCGTTTTCCTTGAGGGGTTAATACCGTGGTCACTAACAAGCAGCGAATAAGAAGTTCCTAGTCAATCCGGGGGAGAAAAGGGAGGACACACGCGCTCGCTATAAATGAATATTGCGGAACAAACATTCCGGGTGCGATCATACCAGCACTAATGCACCGGATCCCATCAGAACTCCGTAGTTAAGCGTGCTTGGGCGAGAGTAGTACTAGGATGGGTGACCTCCTGGGAAGTCCTCGTGTTGCACCCCTGAAAACATCATTTTTTTTTTCCCTTTAAAAATCCACCTACGGCTCAAAAGTTTGTATTTTTTGTTTTAAATCTTTAAAAACTCATTTATTTCGTTTTCCTTGAGGGGTTAATACCGTGGTCACTAACAAGCAGCGAATAAGAAGTTCCTAGTCAATCCGGGGAGAAAAGGGAGGACACACGCGCTCGCTATAAATGAATATTGCGGACCAAACATTCCGGGTGCGATCATACCAGCACTAATGCACCGGATCCCATCAGAACTCCGCAGTTAAGCGTGCTTGGGCGAGAGTAGTACTAGGATGGGTGACCTCCTGGGAAGTCCTCGTGTTGCACCCCTGAAAACATCATTTTTTTTTTCCCTTTAAAAATCCACCTACGGCTCAAAAGTTTGTATTTTTTGTTTTAAATCTTTAAAAACTCATTTATTTCGTTTTCCTTGAGGGGTTAATACCGTGGTCACTAACAAGCAGCGGATAAGAAGTTCCTAGTCAATCCGGGGGAGAAAAGGGAGGACACACGCGCTCGCTATAAATGAATATTGCGGAACAAACATTCCGGGTGCGATCATACCAGCACTAATGCACCGGATCCCATCAGAACTCCGCAGTTAAGCGTGCTTGGGCGAGAGTAGTACTAGGATGGGAGACCTCCTGGGAAGTCCTCGTGTTGCACCCCTGAAGACATCATTTTTTTTTTCCCTTTAAAAATCCACCTACGGCTCAAAAGTTTGTATTTTTTGTTTTAAATCTTTAAAAACTCATTTATTTCGTTTTCCTTGAGGGGTTAATACCGTGGTCACTAACAAGCAGCGAATAAGAAGTTCCTAGTCAATCCGGGGGAGAAAAGGAGGACACACGCGCTCGCTATAAATGAATATTGCGGACCAAACATTCCGGGTGCGATCATACCAGCACTAATGCACCGGATCCCATCAGAACTCCGCAGTTAAGCGTGCTTGGGCGAGAGTAGTACTAGGATGGGTGACCTCCTGGGAAGTCCTCGTGTTGCACCCCTGAAAACATCATTTTTTTTTTTCCCTTTAAAAATCCACCTACGGCTCAAAAGTTTGTATTTTTTGTTTTAAATCTTTAAAAACTCATTTATTTCGTTTTCCTTGAGGGGTTAATACCGTGGTCACTAACAAGCAGCGAATAAGAAGTTCCTAGTCAATCCGGGGGAGAAAAGGGAGGACACACGCGCTCGCTATAAATGAATATTGCGGACCAAACATTCCGGGTGCGATCATACCAGCACTAATGCACCGGATCCCATCAGAACTCCGTAGTTAAGCGTGCTTGGGCGAGAGTAGTACTAGGATGGGTGACCTCCTGGGAAGTCCTCGTGTTGCACCCCTGAAAACATCATTTTTTTTTTCCCTTTAAAAATCCACCTACGGCTCAAAAGTTTGTATTTTTTGTTTTAAATCTTTAAAAACTCATTTATTTCGTTTTCCTTGAGGGGTTAATACCGTGGTCACTAACAAGCAGCGAATAAGAAGTTCCTAGTCAATCCGGGGGAGAAAAGGGAGGACACACGCGCTCGCTATAAATGAATATTGCGGAACAAACATTCCGGGTGCGATCATACCAGCACTAATGCACCGGATCCCATCAGAACTCCGCAGTTAAGCGTGCTTGGGCGAGAGTAGTACTAGGATGGGTGACCTCCTGGGAAGTCCTCGTGTTGCACCCCTGAAAACATCATTTTTTTTTTCCCTTTAAAAATCCACCTACGGCTCAAAAGTTTGTATTTTTTGTTTTAAATCTTTAAAAACTCATTTATTTCGTTTTCCTTGAGGGGTTAATACCGTGGTCACTAACAAGCAGCGAATAAGAAGTTCCTAGTCAATCCGGGGGAGAAAAGGGAGGACACACGCGCTCGCTATAAATGAATATTGCGGAACAAACATTCCGGGTGCGATCATACCAGCACTAATGCACCGGATCCCATCAGAACTCCGCAGTTAAGCGTGCTTGGGCGAGAGTAGTACTAGGATGGGTGACCTCCTGGGAAGTCCTCGTGTTGCACCCCTGAAAACATCATTTTTTTTTTCCCTTTAAAAATCCACCTACGGCTCAAAAGTTTGTATTTTTTGTTTTAAATCTTTAAAAACTCATTTATTTCGTTTTCCTTGAGGGGTTAATACCGTGGTCACTAACAAGCAGCGAATAAGAAGTTCCTAGTCAATCCGGGGGAGAAAAGGGAGGACACACGCGCTCGCTATAAATGAATATTGCGGACCAAACATTCCGGGTGCGATCATACCAGCACTAATGCACCGGATCCCATCAGAACTCCGCAGTTAAGCGTGCTTGGGCGAGAGTAGTACTAGGATGGGTGACCTCCTGGGAAGTCCTCGTGTTGCACCCCTGAAAACATCATTTTTTTTTTCCCTTTAAAAATCCACCTACGGCTCAAAAGTTTGTATTTTTTGTTTTAAATCTTTAAAAACTCATTTATTTCGTTTTCCTTGAGGGGTTAATACCGTGGTCACTAACAAGCAGCGAATAAGAAGTTCCTAGTCAATCCGGGGGAGAAAAGGGAGGACACACGCGCTCGCTATAAATGAATATTGCGGACCAAACATTCCGGGTGCGATCATACCAGCACTAATGCACCGGATCCCATCAGAACTCCGCAGTTAAGCGTGCTTGGGCGAGAGTAGTACTAGGATGGGTGACCTCCTGGGAAGTCCTCGTGTTGCACCCCTGAAAACATCATTTTTTTTTTTCCCTTTAAAAATCCACCTACGGCTCAAAAGTTTGTATTTTTTGTTTTAAATCTTTAAAAACTCATTTATTTCGTTTTCCTTGAGGGGTTAATACCGTGGTCACTAACAAGCAGCGAATAAGAAGTTCCTAGTCAATCCGGGGGAGAAAAGGGAGGACACACGCGCTCGCTATAAATGAATATTGCGGAACAAACATTCCGGGTGCGATCATACCAGCACTAATGCACCGGATCCCATCAGAACTCCGCAGTTAAGCGTGCTTGGGCGAGAGTAGTACTAGGATGGGTGACCTCCTGGGAAGTCCTCGTGTTGCACCCCTGAAAACATCATTTTTTTTTTCCCTTTAAAAATCCACCTACGGCTCAAAAGTTTGTATTTTTTGTTTTAAATCTTCAAAAACTCATTTAATTCGTTTTCCTTGAGGGGTTAATACCGTGGTCACTAACAAGCAGCGAATAAGAAGTTCCTAGTCAATCCGGGGGAGAAAAGGGAGGACACACGCGCTCGCTATAAATGAATATTGCGGACCAAACATTCCGGGTGCGATCATACCAGCACTAATGCACCGGATCCCATCAGAACTCCGCAGTTAAGCGTGCTTGGGCGAGAGTAGTACTAGGATGGGTGACCTCCTGGGAAGTCCTCGTGTTGCACCCCTGAAAACATCATTTTTTTTTTCCCTTTAAAAATCCACCTACGGCTCAAAAGTTTGTATTTTTTGTTTTAAATCTTTAAAAACTCATTTATTTCGTTTTCCTTGAGGGGTTAATACCGTGGTCACTAACAAGCAGCGAATAAGAAGTTCCTAGTCAATCCGGGGGAGAAAAGGGAGGACACACGCGCTCGCTATAAATGAATATTGCGGAACAAACATTCCGGGTGCGATCATACCAGCACTAATGCACCGGATCCCATCAGAACTCCGCAGTTAAGCGTGCTTGGGCGAGAGTAGTACTAGGATGGGTGACCTCCTGGGAAGTCCTCGTGTTGCACCCCTGAAAACATCATTTTTTTTTTCCCTTTAAAAATCCACCTACGGCTCAAAAGTTTGTATTTTTTGTTTTAAATCTTTAAAAACTCATTTATTTCGTTTTCCTTGAGGGGTTAATACCGTGGTCACTAACAAGCAGCGAATAAGAAGTTCCTAGTCAATCCGGGGGAGAAAAGGGAGGACACACGCGCTCGCTATAAATGAATATTGCGGAACAAACATTCCGGGTGCGATCATACCAGCACTAATGCACCGGATCCCATCAGAACTCCGCAGTTAAGCGTGCTTGGGCGAGAGTAGTACTAGGATGGGTGACCTCCTGGGAAGTCCTCGTGTTGCACCCCTGAAAACATCATTTTTTTTTCCCTTTAAAAATCCACCTACGGCTCAAAAGTTTGTATTTTTTGTTTTAAATCTTTAAAAACTCATTTATTTCGTTTTCCTTGAGGGGTTAATACCGTGGTCACTAACAAGCAGCGAATAAGAAGTTCCTAGTCAATCCGGGGGAGAAAAGGGAGGACACACGCGCTCGCTATAAATGAATATTGCGGAACAAACATTCCGGGTGCGATCATACCAGCACTAATGCACCGGATCCCATCAGAACTCCGCAGTTAAGCGTGCTTGGGCGAGAGTAGTACTAGGATGGGTGACCTCCTGGGAAGTCCTCGTGTTGCACCCCTGAAAACATCATTTTTTTTTTCCCTTTAAAAATCCACCTACGGCTCAAAAGTTTGTATTTTTTGTTTTAAATCTTTAAAAACTCATTTATTTCGTTTTCCTTGAGGGGTTAATACCGTGGTCACTAACAAGCAGCGAATAAGAAGTTCCTAGTCAATCCGGGGGAGAAAAGGGAGGACACACGCGCTCGCTATAAATGAATATTGCGGAACAAACATTCCGGGTGCGATCATACCAGCACTAATGCACCGGATCCCATCAGAACTCCGCAGTTAAGCGTGCTTGGGCGAGAGTAGTACTAGGATGGGTGACCTCCTGGGAAGTCCTCGTGTTGCACCCCTGAAAACATCATTTTTTTTTTCCCTTTAAAAATCCACCTACGGCTCAAAAGTTTGTATTTTTTGTTTTAAATCTTTAAAAACTCATTTATTTCGTTTTCCTTGAGGGGTTAATACCGTGGTCACTAACAAGCAGCGAATAAGAAGTTCCTAGTCAATCCGGGGGAGAAAAGGGAGGACACACGCGCTCGCTATAAATGAATATTGCGGACCAAACATTCCGGGTGCGATCATACCAGCACTAATGCACCGGATCCCATCAGAACTCCGCAGTTAAGCGTGCTTGGGCGAGAGTAGTACTAGGATGGGTGACCTCCTGGGAAGTCCTCGTGTTGCACCCCTGAAAACATCATTTTTTTTTTCCCTTTAAAAATCCACCTACGGCTCAAAAGTTTGTATTTTTTGTTTTAAATCTTTAAAAACTCATTTATTTCGTTTTCCTTGAGGGGTTAATACCGTGGTCACTAACAAGCAGCGAATAAGAAGTTCCTAGTCAATCCGGGGGAGAAAAGGGAGGACACACGCGCTCGCTATAAATGAATATTGCGGAACAAACATTCCGGGTGCGATCATACCAGCACTAATGCACCGGATCCCATCAGAACTCCGCAGTTAAGCGTGCTTGGGCGAGAGTAGTACTAGGATGGGTGACCTCCTGGGAAGTCCTCGTGTTGCACCCCTGAAAACATCATTTTTTTTCCCTTTAAAAATCCACCTACGGCTCAAAAGTTTGTATTTTTTGTTTTAAATCTTTAAAAACTCATTTATTTCGTTTTCCTTGAGGGGTTAATACCGTGGTCACTAACAAGCAGCGAATAAGAAGTTCCTAGTCAATCCGGGGGAGAAAAGGGAGGACACACGCGCTCGCTATAAATGAATATTGCGGACCAAACATTCCGGGTGCGATCATACCAGCACTAATGCACCGGATCCCATCAGAACTCCGTAGTTAAGCGTGCTTGGGCGAGAGTAGAACTAGGATGGGTGCCTCCTGGGAAGTCCTCGTGTTGCACCCCTGAAAACATCATTTTTTTTTTCCCTTTAAAAATCCACCTACGGCTCAAAAGTTTGTATTTTTTGTTTTAAATCTTTAAAAACTCATTTATTTCGTTTTCCTTGAGGGGTTAATACCGTGGTCCCTAACAAGCAGCGAATAAGAAGTTCCTAGTCAATCCGGGGGAGAAAAGGTAGGACACACGCGCTCGCTATAAATGAATATTGCGGAACAAACATTCCGGGTGCGATCATACCAGCACTAATGCACCGGATCCCATCAGAACTCCGCAGTTAAGCGTGCTTGGGCGAGAGTAGTACTAGGATGGGTGACCTCCTGGGAAGTCCTCGTGTTGCACCCCTGAAAACATCATTTTTTTTTTCCCTTTAAAAATCCACCTACGGCTCAAAAGTTTGTATTTTTTGTTTTAAATCTTTAAAAACTCATTTATTTCGTTTTCCTTGAGGGGTTAATACCGTGGTCACTAACAAGCAGCGAATAAGAAGTTCCTAGTCAATCCGGGGGAGAAAAGGGAGGACACACGCGCTCGCTATAAATGAATATTGCGGAACAAACATTCCGGGTGCGATCATACCAGCACTAATGCACCGGATCCCATCAGAACTCCGCAGTTAAGCGTGCTTGGGCGAGAGTAGTACTAGGATGGGTGACCTCCTGGGAAGTCCTCGTGTTGCACCCCTGAAAACATAATTTTTTTTTTCCCTTTAAAAATCCACCTACGGCTCAAAAGTTTGTATTTTTTGTTTTAAATCTTTAAAAACTCATTTATTTCGTTTTCCTTGAGGGGTTAATACCGTGGTCACTAACAAGCAGCGAATAAGAAGTTCCTAGTCAATCCGGGGGAGAAAAGGGAGGACACACGCGCTCGCTATAAATGAATATTGCGGACCAAACATTCCGGGTGCGATCATACCAGCACTAATGCACCGGATCCCATCAGAACTCCGCAGTTAAGCGTGCTTGGGCGAGAGTAGTACTAGGATGGGTGACCTCCTGGGAAGTCCTCGTGTTGCACCCCTGAAAACATCATTTTTTTTTTCCCTTTAAAAATCCACCTACGGCTCAAAAGTTTGTATTTTTTGTTTTAAATCTTTAAAAACTCATTTATTTCGTTTTCCTTGAGGGGTTAATACCGTGGTCACTAACAAGCAGCGAATAAGAAGTTCCTAGTCAATCCGGGGGAGAAAAGGGAGGACACACGCGCTCGCTATAAATGAATATTGCGGACCAAACATTCCGGGTGCGATCATACCAGCACTAATGCACCGGATCCCATCAGAACTCCGCAGTTAAGCGTGCTTGGGCGAGAGTAGTACTAGGATGGGTGACCTCCTGGGAAGTCCTCGTGTTGCACCCCTGAAAACATCATTTTTTTTTTCCCTTTAAAAATCCACCTACGGCTCAAAAGTTTGTATTTTTTGTTTTAAATCTTTAAAAACTCATTTATTTCGTTTTCCTTGAGGGGTTAATACCGTGGTCACTAACAAGCAGCGAATAAGAAGTTCCTAGTCAATCCGGGGGAGAAAAGGGAGGACACACGCGCTCGCTATAAATGAATATTGCGGACCAAACATTCCGGGTGCGATCATACCAGCACTAATGCACCGGATCCCATCAGAACTCCGCAGTTAAGCGTGCTTGGGCGAGAGTAGTACTAGGATGGGTGACCTCCTGGGAAGTCCTCGTGTTGCACCCCTGAAAACATCATTTTTTTTTTCCCTTTAAAAATCCACCTACGGCTCAAAAGTTTGTATTTTTTGTTTTAAATCTTTAAAAACTCATTTATTTCGTTTTCCTTGAGGGGTTAATACCGTGGTCACTAACAAGCAGCGAATAAGAAGTTCCTAGTCAATCCGGGGGAGAAAAGGGAGGACACACGCGCTCGCTATAAATGAATATTGCGGAACAAACATTCCGGGTGCGATCATACCAGCACTAATGCACCGGATCCCATCAGAACTCCGCAGTTAAGCGTGCTTGGGCGAGAGTAGTACTAGGATGGGTGACCTCCTGGGAAGTCCTCGTGTTGCACCCCTGAAAACATCATTTTTTTTTTCCCTTTAAAAATCCACCTACGGCTCAAAAGTTTGTATTTTTTGTTTTAAATCTTTAAAAACTCATTTATTTCGTTTTCCTTGAGGGGTTAATACCGTGGTCACTAACAAGCAGCGAATAAGAAGTTCCTAGTCAATCCGGGGGAGAAAAGGGAGGACACACGCGCTCGCTATAAATGAATATTGCGGAACAAACATTCCGGGTGCGATCATACCAGCACTAATGCACCGGATCCCATCAGAACTCCGCAGTTAAGCGTGCTTGGGCGAGAGTAGTACTAGGATGGGTGACCTCCTGGGAAGTCCTCGTGTTGCACCCCTGAAAACATCATTTTTTTTTTCCCTTTAAAAATCCACCTACGGCTCAAAAGTTTGTATTTTTTGTTTTAAATCTTTAAAAACTCATTTATTTCGTTTTCCTTGAGGGGTTAATACCGTGGTCACTAACAAGCAGCGAATAAGAAGTTCCTAGTCAATCCGGGGGAGAAAAGGGAGGACACACGCGCTCGCTATAAATGAATATTGCGGAACAAACATTCCGGGTGCGATCATACCAGCACTAATGCACCGGATCCCATCAGAACTCCGCAGTTAAGCGTGCTTGGGCGAGAGTAGTACTAGGATGGGTGACCTCCTGGGAAGTCCTCGTGTTGCACCCCTGAAAACATCATTTTTTTTTTCCCTTTAAAAATCCACCTACGGCTCAAAAGTTTGTATTTTTTGTTTTAAATCTTTAAAAACTCATTTATTTCGTTTTCCTTGAGGGGTTAATACCGTGGTCACTAACAAGCAGCGAATAAGAAGTTCCTAGTCAATCCGGGGGAGAAAAGGGAGGACACACGCGCTCGCTATAAATGAATATTGCGGACCAAACATTCCGGGTGCGATCATACCAGCACTAATGCACCGGATCCCATCAGAACTCCGCAGTTAAGCGTGCTTGGGCGAGAGTAGTACTTGGATGGGTGACCTCCTGGGAAGTCCTCGTGTTGCACCCCTGAAAACATCATTTTTTTTTCCCTTTAAAAATCCACCTACGGCTCAAAAGTTTGTATTTTTTGTTTTAAATCTTTAAAAACTCATTTATTTCGTTTTCCTTGAGGGGTTAATACCGTGGTCACTAACAAGCAGCGAATAAGAAGTTCCTAGTCAATCCGGGGGAGAAAAGGGAGGACACACGCGCTCGCTATAAATGAATATTGCGGAACAAACATTCCGGGTGCGATCATACCAGCACTAATGCACCGGATCCCATCAGAACTCCGCAGTTAAGCGTGCTTGGGCGAGAGTAGTACTAGGATGGGTGACCTCCTGGGAAGTCCTCGTGTTGCACCCCTGAAAACATCATTTTTTTTTTCCCTTTAAAAATCCACCTACGGCTCAAAAGTTTGTATTTTTTGTTTTAAATCTTTAAAAACTCATTTATTTCGTTTTCCTTGAGGGGTTAATACCGTGGTCACTAACAAGCAGCGAATAAGAAGTTCCTAGTCAATCCGGGGGAGAAAAGGGAGGACACACGCGCTCGCTATAAATGAATATTGCGGAACAAACATTCCGGGTGCGATCATACCAGCACTAATGCACCGGATCCCATCAGAACTCCGCAGTTAAGCGTGCTTGGGCGAGAGTAGTACTAGGATGGGTGACCTCCTGGGAAGTCCTCGTGTTGCACCCCTGAAAACATCATTTTTTTTTTCCCTTTAAAAATCCACCTACGGCTCAAAAGTTTGTATTTTTTGTTTTAAATCTTTAAAAACTCATTTATTTCGTTTTCCTTGAGGGGTTAATACCGTGGTCACTAACAAGCAGCGAATAAGAAGTTCCTAGTCAATCCGGGGGAGAAAAGGGAGGACACACGCGCTCGCTATAAATGAATATTGCGGAACAAACATTCCGGGTGCGATCATACCAGCACTAATGCACCGGATCCCATCAGAACTCCGCAGTTAAGCGTGCTTGGGCGAGAGTAGTACTAGGATGGGTGACCTCCTGGGAAGTCCTCGTGTTGCACCCCTGAAAACATCATTTTTTTTTTCCCTTTAAAAATCCACCTACGGCTCAAAAGTTTGTATTTTTTGTTTTAAATCTTTAAAAACTCATTTATTTCGTTTTCCTTGAGTGGTTAATACCGTGGTCACTAACAAGCAGCGAATAAGAAGTTCCTAGTCAATCCGGGGGAGAAAAGGGAGGACACACGCGCTCGCTATAAATGAATATTGCGGACCAAACATTCCGGGTGCGATCATACCAGCACTAATGCACCGGATCCCATCAGAACTCCGCAGTTAAGCGTGCTTGGGCGAGAGTAGTACTAGGATGGGTGACCTCCTGGGAAGTCCTCGTGTTGCACCCCTGAAAACATCATTTTTTTTTTCCCTTTAAAAATCCACCTACGGCTCAAAAGTTTGTATTTTTTGTTTTAAATCTTTAAAAACTCATTTATTTCGTTTTCCTTGAGGGGTTAATACCGTGGTCACTAACAAGCAGCGAATAAGAAGTTCCTAGTCAATCCGGGGGAGAAAAGGGAGGACACACGCGCTCGCTATAAATGAATATTGCGGAACAAACATTCCGGGTGCGATCATACCAGCACTAATGCACCGGATCCCATCAGAACTCCGCAGTTAAGCGTGCTTGGGCGAGAGTAGTACTAGGATGGGTGACCTCCTGGGAAGTCCTCGTGTTGCACCCCTGAAAACATCATTTTTTTTTTCCCTTTAAAAATCCACCTACGGCTCAAAAGTTTGTATTTTTTGTTTTAAATCTTTAAAAACTCATTTATTTCGTTTTCCTTGAGGGGTTAATACCGTGGTCACTAACAAGCAGCGAATAAGAAGTTCCTAGTCAATCCGGGGGAGAAAAGGGAGGACACACGCGCTCGCTATAAATGAATATTGCGGACCAAACATTCCGGGTGCGATCATACCAGCACTAATGCACCGGATCCCATCAGAACTCCGCAGTTAAGCGTGCTTGGGCGAGAGTAGTACTAGGATGGGTGACCTCCTGGGAAGTCCTCGTGTTGCACCCCTGAAAACATCATTTTTTTTTTCCCTTTAAAAATCCACCTACGGCTCAAAAGTTTGTATTTTTTGTTTTAAATCTTTAAAAACTCATTTATTTCGTTTTCCTTGAGGGGTTAATACCGTGGTCACTAACAAGCAGCGAATAAGAAGTTCCTAGTCAATCCGGGGGAGAAAAGGGAGGACACACGCGCTCGCTATAAATGAATATTGCGGAACAAACATTCCGGGTGCGATCATACCAGCACTAATGCACCGGATCCCATCAGAACTCCGCAGTTAAGCGTGCTTGGGCGAGAGTAGTACTAGGATGGGTGACCTCCTGGGAAGTCCTCGTGTTGCACCCCTGAAAACATCATTTTTTTTTTTCCCTTTAAAAATCCACCTACGGCTCAAAAGTTTGTATTTTTTGTTTTAAATCTTTAAAAACTCATTTATTTCGTTTTCCTTGAGGGGTTAATACCGTGGTCACTAACAAGCAGCGAATAAGAAGTTCCTAGTCAATCCGGGGGAGAAAAGGGAGGACACACGCGCTCGCTATAAATGAATATTGCGGAACAAACATTCCGGGTGCGATCATACCAGCACTAATGCACCGGATCCCATCAGAACTCCGCAGTTAAGCGTGCTTGGGCGAGAGTAGTACTAGGATGGGTGACCTCCTGGGAAGTCCTCGTGTTGCACCCCTGAAAACATCATTTTTTTTTTCCCTTTAAAAATCCACCTACGGCTCAAAAGTTTGTATTTTTTGTTTTAAATCTTTAAAAACTCATTTATTTCGTTTTCCTTGAGGGGTTAATACCGTGGTCACTAACAAGCAGCGAATAAGAAGTTCCTAGTCAATCCGGGGGAGAAAAGGGAGGACACACGCGCTCGCTATAAATGAATATTGCGGAACAAACATTCCGGGTGCGATCATACCAGCACTAATGCACCGGATCCCATCAGAACTCCGCAGTTAAGCGTGCTTGGGCGAGAGTAGTACTAGGATGGGTGACCTCCTGGGAAGTCCTCGTGTTGCACCCCTGAAAACATCATTTTTTTTTTCCCTTTAAAAATCCACCTACGGCTCAAAAGTTTGTATTTTTTGTTTTAAATCTTTAAAAACTCATTTATTTCGTTTTCCTTGAGGGGTTAATACCGTGGTCACTAACAAGCAGCGAATAAGAAGTTCCTAGTCAATCCGGGGGAGAAAAGGGAGGACACACGCGCTCGCTATAAATGAATATTGCGGACCAAACATTCCGGGTGCGATCATACCAGCACTAATGCACCGGATCCCATCAGAACTCCGCAGTTAAGCGTGCTTGGGCGAGAGTAGTACTTGGATGGGTGACCTCCTGGGAAGTCCTCGTGTTGCACCCCTGAAAACATCATTTTTTTTTCCCTTTAAAAATCCACCTACGGCTCAAAAGTTTGTATTTTTTGTTTTAAATCTTTAAAAACTCATTTATTTCGTTTTCCTTGAGGGGTTAATACCGTGGTCACTAACAAGCAGCGAATAAGAAGTTCCTAGTCAATCCGGGGGAGAAAAGGGAGGACACACGCGCTCGCTATAAATGAATATTGCGGAACAAACATTCCGGGTGCGATCATACCAGCACTAATGCACCGGATCCCATCAGAACTCCGCAGTTAAGCGTGCTTGGGCGAGAGTAGTACTAGGATGGGTGACCTCCTGGAAAGTCCTCGTGTTGCACCCCTCAAAACATCATTTTTTTTTTCCCTTTAAAAATCCACCTACGGCTCAAAAGTTTGTATTTTTTGTTTTAAATCTTTAAAAACTCATTTATTTCGTTTTCCTTGAGGGGTTAATACCGTGGTCACTAACAAGCAGCGAATAAGAAGTTCCTAGTCAATCCGGGGGAGAAAAGGGAGGACACACGCGCTCGCTATAAATGAATATTGCGGAACAAACATTCCGGGTGCGATCATACCAGCACTAATGCACCGGATCCCATCAGAACTCCGCAGTTAAGCGTGCTTGGGCGAGAGTAGTACTAGGATGGGTGACCTCCTGGGAAGTCCTCGTGTTGCACCCCTGAAAACATCATTTTTTTTTTCCCTTTAAAAATCCACCTACGGCTCAAAAGTTTGTATTTTTTGTTTTAAATCTTTAAAAACTCATTTATTTCGTTTTCCTTGAGGGGTTAATACCGTGGTCACTAACAAGCAGCGAATAAGAAGTTCCTAGTCAATCCGGGGGAGAAAAGGGAGGACACACGCGCTCGCTATAAATGAATATTGCGGAACAAACATTCCGGGTGCGATCATACCAGCACTAATGCACCGGATCCCATCAGAACTCCGCAGTTAAGCGTGCTTGGGCGAGAGTAGTACTAGGATGGGTGACCTCCTGGGAAGTCCTCGTGTTGCACCCCTGAAAACATCATTTTTTTTTTCCCTTTAAAAATCCACCTACGGCTCAAAAGTTTGTATTTTTTGTTTTAAATCTTTAAAAACTCATTTATTTCGTTTTCCTTGAGTGGTTAATACCGTGGTCACTAACAAGCAGCGAATAAGAAGTTCCTAGTCAATCCGGGGGAGAAAAGGGAGGACACACGCGCTCGCTATAAATGAATATTGCGGACCAAACATTCCGGGTGCGATCATACCAGCACTAATGCACCGGATCCCATCAGAACTCCGCAGTTAAGCGTGCTTGGGCGAGAGTAGTACTAGGATGGGTGACCTCCTGGGAAGTCCTCGTGTTGCACCCCTGAAAACATCATTTTTTTTTTCCCTTTAAAAATCCACCTACGGCTCAAAAGTTTGTATTTTTTGTTTTAAATCTTTAAAAACTCATTTATTTCGTTTTCCTTGAGGGGTTAATACCGTGGTCACTAACAAGCAGCGAATAAGAAGTTCCTAGTCAATCCGGGGGAGAAAAGGGAGGACACACGCGCTCGCTATAAATGAATATTGCGGACCAAACATTCCGGGTGCGATCATACCAGCACTAATGCACCGGATCCCATCAGAACTCCGCAGTTAAGCGTGCTTCGGCGAGAGTAGTACTAGGATGGGTGACCTCCTGGGAAGTCCTCGTGTTGCACCCCTGAAAACATCATTTTTTTTTTCCCTTTAAAAATCCACCTACGGCTCAAAAGTTTGTATTTTTTGTTTTAAATCTTTAAAAACTCATTTATTTCGTTTTCCTTGAGGGGTTAATACCGTGGTCACTAACAAGCAGCGAATAAGAAGTTCCTAGTCAATCCGGGGGAGAAAAGGGAGGACACACGCGCTCGCTATAAATGAATATTGCGGACCAAACATTCCGGGTGCGATCATACCAGCACTAATGCACCGGATCCCATCAGAACTCCGCAGTTAAGCGTGCTTGGGCGAGAGTAGTACTAGGATGGGTGACCTCCTGGGAAGTCCTCGTGTTGCACCCCTGAAAACATCATTTTTTTTTTCCCTTTAAAAATCCACCTACGGCTCAAAAGTTTGTATTTTTTGTTTTAAATCTTTAAAAACTCATTTATTTCGTTTTCCTTGAGGGGTTAATACCGTGGTCACTAACAAGCAGCGAATAAGAAGTTCCTAGTCAATCCGGGGGAGAAAAGGGAGGACACACGCGCTCGCTATAAATGAATATTGCGGACCAAACATTCCGGGTGCGATCATACCAGCACTAATGCACCGGATCCCATCAGAACTCCGCAGATAAGCGTGCTTGGGCGAGAGTAGTACTAGGATGGGTGACCTCCTGGGAAGTCCTCGTGTTGCACCCCTGAAAACATCATTTTTTTTTTCCCTTTAAAAATCCACCTACGGCTCAAAAGTTTGTATTTTTTGTTTTAAATCTTTAAAAACTCATTTATTTCGTTTTCCTTGAGGGGTTAATACCGTGGTCACTAACAAGCAGCGAATAAGAAGTTCCTAGTCAATCCGGGGGAGAAAAGGGAGGACACACGCGCTCGCTATAAATGAATATTGCGGAACAAACATTCCGGGTGCGATCATACCAGCACTAATGCACCGGATCCCATCAGAACTCCGCAGTTAAGCGTGCTTGGGCGAGAGTAGTACTAGGATGGGTGACCTCCTGGGAAGTCCTCGTGTTGCACCCCTGAAAACATCATTTTTTTTTTCCCTTTAAAAATCCACCTACGGCTCAAAAGTTTGTATTTTTTGTTTTAAATCTTTAAAAACTCATTTATTTCGTTTTCCTTGAGGGGTTAATACCGTGGTCACTAACAAGCAGCGAATAAGAAGTTCCTAGTCAATCCGGGGGAGAAAAGGGAGGACACACGCGCTCGCTATAAATGAATATTGCGGACCAAACATTCCGGGTGCGATCATACCAGCACTAATGCACCGGATCCCATCAGAACTCCGCAGTTAAGCGTGCTTGGGCGAGAGTAGTACTTGGATGGGTGACCTCCTGGGAAGTCCTCGTGTTGCACCCCTGAAAACATCATTTTTTTTTCCCTTTAAAAATCCACCTACGGCTCAAAAGTTTGTATTTTTTGTTTTAAATCTTTAAAAACTCATTTATTTCGTTTTCCTTGAGGGGTTAATACCGTGGTCACTAACAAGCAGCGAATAAGAAGTTCCTAGTCAATCCGGGGGAGAAAAGGGAGGACACACGCGCTCGCTATAAATGAATATTGCGGAACAAACATTCCGGGTGCGATCATACCAGCACTAATGCACCGGATCCCATCAGAACTCCGCAGTTAAGCGTGCTTGGGCGAGAGTAGTACTAGGATGGGTGACCTCCTGGAAAGTCCTCGTGTTGCACCCCTCAAAACATCATTTTTTTTTTCCCTTTAAAAATCCACCTACGGCTCAAAAGTTTGTATTTTTTGTTTTAAATCTTTAAAAACTCATTTATTTCGTTTTCCTTGAGGGGTTAATACCGTGGTCACTAACAAGCAGCGAATAAGAAGTTCCTAGTCAATCCGGGGGAGAAAAGGGAGGACACACGCGCTCGCTATAAATGAATATTGCGGACCAAACATTCCGGGTGCGATCATACCAGCACTAATGCACCGGATCCCATCAGAACTCCGCAGTTAAGCGTGCTTGGGCGAGAGTAGTACTAGGATGGGTGACCTCCTGGGAAGTCCTCGTGTTGCACCCCTGAAAACATCATTTTTTTTTTCCCTTTAAAAATCCACCTACGGCTCAAAAGTTTGTATTTTTTGTTTTAAATCTTTAAAAACTCATTTATTTCGTTTTCCTTGAGGGGTTAATACCGTGGTCACTAACAAGCAGCGAATAAGAAGTTCCTAGTCAATCCGGGGGAGAAAAGGGAGGACACACGCGCTCGCTATAAATGAATATTGCGGACCAAACATTCCGGGTGCGATCATACCAGCACTAATGCACCGGATCCCATCAGAACTCCGCAGTTAAGCGTGCTTGGGCGAGAGTAGTACTAGGATGGGTGACCTCCTGGGAAGTCCTCGTGTTGCACCCCTGAAAACATCATTTTTTTTTTCCCTTTAAAAATCCACCTACGGCTCAAAAGTTTGTATTTTTTGTTTTAAATCTTTAAAAACTCATTTATTTCGTTTTCCTTGAGGGGTTAATACCGTGGTCACTAACAAGCAGCGAATAAGAAGTTCCTAGTCAATCCGGGGGAGAAAAGGGAGGACACACGCGCTCGCTATAAATGAATATTGCGGACCAAACATTCCGGGTGCGATCATACCAGCACTAATGCACCGGATCCCATCAGAACTCCGCAGTTAAGCGTGCTTGGGCGAGAGTAGTACTAGGATGGGTGACCTCCTGGGAAGTCCTCGTGTTGCACCCCTGAAAACATCATTTTTTTTTTCCCTTTAAAAATCCACCTACGGCTCAAAAGTTTGTATTTTTTGTTTTAAATCTTTAAAAACTCATTTATTTCGTTTTCCTTGAGGGGTTAATACCGTGGTCACTAACAAGCAGCGAATAAGAAGTTCCTAGTCAATCCGGGGGAGAAAAGGGAGGACACACGCGCTCGCTATAAATGAATATTGCGGACCAAACATTCCGGGTGCGATCATACCAGCACTAATGCACCGGATCCCATCAGAACTCCGCAGATAAGCGTGCTTGGGCGAGAGTAGTACTAGGATGGGTGACCTCCTGGGAAGTCCTCGTGTTGCACCCCTGAAAACATCATTTTTTTTTTCCCTTTAAAAATCCACCTACGGCTCAAAAGTTTGTATTTTTTGTTTTAAATCTTTAAAAACTCATTTATTTCGTTTTCCTTGAGGGGTTAATACCGTGGTCACTAACAAGCAGCGAATAAGAAGTTCCTAGTCAATCCGGGGGAGAAAAGGGAGGACACACGCGCTCGCTATAAATGAATATTGCGGAACAAACATTCCGGGTGCGATCATACCAGCACTAATGCACCGGATCCCATCAGAACTCCGCAGTTAAGCGTGCTTGGGCGAGAGTAGTACTAGGATGGGTGACCTCCTGGGAAGTCCTCGTGTTGCACCCCTGAAAACATCATTTTTTTTTTCCCTTTAAAAATCCACCTACGGCTCAAAAGTTTGTATTTTTTGTTTTAAATCTTTAAAAACTCATTTATTTCGTTTTCCTTGAGGGGTTAATACCGTGGTCACTAACAAGCAGCGAATAAGAAGTTCCTAGTCAATCCGGGGGAGAAAAGGGAGGACACACGCGCTCGCTATAAATGAATATTGCGGACCAAACATTCCGGGTGCGATCATACCAGCACTAATGCACCGGATCCCATCAGAACTCCGCAGTTAAGCGTGCTTGGGCGAGAGTAGTACTTGGATGGGTGACCTCCTGGGAAGTCCTCGTGTTGCACCCCTGAAAACATCATTTTTTTTTCCCTTTAAAAATCCACCTACGGCTCAAAAGTTTGTATTTTTTGTTTTAAATCTTTAAAAACTCATTTATTTCGTTTTCCTTGAGGGGTTAATACCGTGGTCACTAACAAGCAGCGAATAAGAAGTTCCTAGTCAATCCGGGGGAGAAAAGGGAGGACACACGCGCTCGCTATAAATGAATATTGCGGAACAAACATTCCGGGTGCGATCATACCAGCACTAATGCACCGGATCCCATCAGAACTCCGCAGTTAAGCGTGCTTGGGCGAGAGTAGTACTAGGATGGGTGACCTCCTGGAAAGTCCTCGTGTTGCACCCCTCAAAACATCATTTTTTTTTTCCCTTTAAAAATCCACCTACGGCTCAAAAGTTTGTATTTTTTGTTTTAAATCTTTAAAAACTCATTTATTTCGTTTTCCTTGAGGGGTTAATACCGTGGTCACTAACAAGCAGCGAATAAGAAGTTCCTAGTCAATCCGGGGGAGAAAAGGGAGGACACACGCGCTCGCTATAAATGAATATTGCGGAACAAACATTCCGGGTGCGATCATACCAGCACTAATGCACCGGATCCCATCAGAACTCCGCAGTTAAGCGTGCTTGGGCGAGAGTAGTACTAGGATGGGTGACCTCCTGGGAAGTCCTCGTGTTGCACCCCTGAAAACATCATTTTTTTTTTCCCTTTAAAAATCCACCTACGGCTCAAAAGTTTGTATTTTTTGTTTTAAATCTTTAAAAACTCATTTATTTCGTTTTCCTTGAGGGGTTAATACCGTGGTCACTAACAAGCAGCGAATAAGAAGTTCCTAGTCAATCCGGGGGAGAAAAGGGAGGACACACGCGCTCGCTATAAATGAATATTGCGGAACAAACATTCCGGGTGCGATCATACCAGCACTAATGCACCGGATCCCATCAGAACTCCGCAGTTAAGCGTGCTTGGGCGAGAGTAGTACTAGGATGGGTGACCTCCTGGGAAGTCCTCGTGTTGCACCCCTGAAAACATCACATTTTTTTTTTCCCTTTAAAAATCCACTTACGGCTCAAAAGTTTGTATTTTTTGTTTTAAATCTTTAAAAACTCATTTATTTCGTTTTCCTTGAGGGGTTAATACCGTGGTCACTAACAAGCAGCGAATAAGAAGTTCCTATTCAATCCGGGGGAGAAAAGGGAGGACACACGCGCTCGCTATAAATGAATATTGCGGACCAAACATTCCGGGTGCGATCATACCAGCACTAATGCACCGGATCCCATCAGAACTCCGCAGTTAAGCGTGCTTGGGCGAGAGTAGTACTAGGATGGGTGACCTCCTGGGAAGTCCTCGTGTCTCACCCCTGAAAACATCATTTTTTTTTTCCCTTTAAAAATCCACTTACGGCTCAAAAGTTTGTATTTTTTGTTTTAAATCTTTAAAAACTCATTTATTTCGTTTTCCTTGAGGGGTTAATACCGTGGTCACTAACAAGCAGCGACTAAGAAGTTCCTAGTCAATCCGGGGGAGAAAAGGGAGGACACACGCGCTCGCTATAAATGAATATTGCGGACCAAACATTCCGTGTGCGATCATACCAGCACTAATGCACCGGATCCCATCAGAACTCCGCAGATAAGCGTGCTTGGGCGAGAGTAGTACTAGGATGGGTGACCTCCTGCGAAGTCCTCGTGTTGCACCCCTGAAAACATCATTTTTTTTTCCCTTTAATAATCCACTTACGGCTCAAAAGTTTGTATTTTTTGTTTTAAATCTTTAAAAACTCATTTATTTCGTTTTCCTTGAGGGGTTAATACCGTGGCCACTAACAAGCAGCGAATAAGAAGTTCCTAGTCAATCCGGGGGAGAAAAGGGAGGACACACGCGCTCGCTATAAATGAATATTGCGGACCAAACATTCCGGGTGAGATCATACCAGCACTAATGCACCGGATCCCATCAGAACTCCGCAGATAAGCGTGCTTGGGCGAGAGTAGTACTAGGATGGGTGACCTCCTGGGAAGTCCTCCTGTTGCACCCCTGAAAACATCATTTTTTTTTTCCCTTTAAAAATCCACTTACGGCTCAAAAGTTTGTATTTTTTGTTTTAAATCTATAAAAACTCATTTATTTCGTTTTCTTTGAGGGGTTAATACCGTGGTCACTAACAAGCAGCGAATAAGAAGTTCCTAGTCAATCCGGGGGAGAAAAGGGAGGACACACGCGCTCGCTATAAATGAATATTGCGGAACAAACATTCCGGGTGCGATCATACCAGCACTAATGCACCGGATCCCATCAGAACTCCGCAGTTAAGCGTGCTTGGGCGAGAGTAGTACTAGGATGGGTGACCTCCTGGGAAGTCCTCGTGTTGCACCCCTGAAAACATCATTTTTTTTTTCCCTTTAAAAATCCACTTACGGCTCAAAAGTTTGTATTTTTTGTTTTAAATCTTTAAAAACTCATTTATTTCGTTTTCCTTGAGGGGTTAATACCGTGGTCACTAACAAGCAGCGAATAAGAAGTTCCTAGTCAATCCGGGGGAGAAAAGGGAGGCACACGCGCTCGCTATAAATGAATATTGCGGACCAAACATTCCGGGTGCGATCATACCAGCACTAATGCACCGGATCCCATCAGAACTCCGCAGTTAAGCGTGCTTGGGCGAGAGTAGTACTAGGATGGGTGACCTCCTGGGAAGTCCTCGTGTTGCACCCCTGAAAACATCATTTTTTTTTCCCTTTAATAATCCACTTACGGCTCAAAAGTTTGTATTTTTTGTTTTAAATCTTTAAAAACTCATTTATTTCGTTTTCCTTGAGGGGTTAATACCGTGGCCACTAACAAGCAGCGAATAAGAAGTTCCTAGTCAATCCGGGGGAGAAAAGGGAGGACACACGCGCTCGCTATAAATGAATATTGCGGACCAAACATTCCGGGTGCGATCATACCAGCACTAATGCACCGGATCCCATCAGAACTCCGCAGTTAAGCGTGCTTGGGCGAGAGTAGTACTAGGATGGGTGACCTCCTGGGAAGTCCTCGTGTTGCACCCCTGAAAACATCATTTTTTTTTCCCTTTAAAAATCTACTTACGGCTCAAAAGTTTGTATTTTTTGTTTTAAATCTTTAAAAACTCATTTATTTCGTTTTCCTTGAGGGGTTAATACCGTGGTCACTAACAAGCAGCGAATAAGAAGTTCCTAGTCAATCCGGGGGAGAAAAGGGAGGACACACGCGCTCGCTATAAATGAATATTGCGGACCAAACATTCCGGGTGCGATCATACCAGCACTAATGCACCGGATCCCATCAGAACTCCGCAGTTAAGCGTGCTTGGGCGAGAGTAGTACTAGGATGGGTGACCTCCTGGGAAGTCCTCGTGTTGCACCCCTGAAAACATCATTTTTTTTTTCCCTTTAAAAATCCACTTACGGCTCAAAAGTTTGTATTTTTTGTTTTAAATCTTTAAAAACTCATTTATTTCGTTTTCCTTGAGGGGTTAATACCGTGGTCACTAACAAGCAGCGAATAAGAAGTTCCTAGTCAATCCGGGGGAGAAAAGGGAGGACACACGCGCTCGCTATAAATGAATATTGCGGACCAAACATTCCGGGTGCGATCATACCAGCACTAATGCACCGGATCCCATCAGAACTCCGCAGTTAAGCGTGCTTGGGCGAGAGTAGTACTAGGATGGGTGACCTCCTCGGAAGCCCTCGTGTTGCATCCCTGAAAACATCATTTTTTTTTTCCCTTTAAAAATTCACTTACGGCTCAAAATTTGTATTTTTTGTTTTAAATCTTTAAAAACTCATTTATTTCGTTTTCCTTGAGGGGTTAATACCGTGGTCACTAACAAGCAGCGAATAAGAAGTTCCTAGACAATCCGGGGGAGAAAAGGAAGGACACACGCGCTTGCTATAAATGAATATTGCGGACCAAACATTCCTGGTGCGAACATACCAGCACTAATGCACCGGATCCCATCAGAACTCCGCAGTTAAGCGTGCTTGGGCGAGAGTAGTACTAGGATGGGTGACCTCCTGGGAAGTCCTCGTGTTGCACCCCTGAAAACATCATTTTTTTTTCCCTTTAATAATCCACTTACGGCTCAAAAGTTTGTATTTTTTGTTTTAAATCTTTAAAAACTCATTTATTTCGTTTTCCTTGAGGGGTTAATACCGTGGCCACTAACAAGCAGCGAATAAGAAGTTCCTAGTCAATCCGGGGGAGAAAAGGGAGGACACACGCGCTCGCTATAAATGAATATTGCGGACCAAACATTCCGGGTGCGATCATACCAGCACTAATGCACCGGATCCCATCAGAACTCCGCAGTTAAGCGTGCTTGGGCGAGAGTAGTACTAGGATGGGTGACCTCCTGGGTAGTCCTCGTGTTGCACCCCTGAAAACATCATTTTTTTTTCCCTTTAATAATCCACTTACGGCTCAAAAGTTTGTATTTTTTGTTTTAAATCTTTAAAAACTCATTTATTTCGTTTTCCTTGAGGGGTTAATACCGTGGCCACTAACAAGCAGCGAATAAGAAGTTCCTAGTCAATCCGGGGGAGAAAAGGGAGGACACACGCGCTCGCTATAAATGAATATTGCGGACCAAACATTCCGGGTGCGATCATACCAGCACTAATGCACCGGATCCCATCAGAACTCCGCAGTTAAGCGTGCTTGGGCGAGAGTAGTACTAGGATGGGTGACCTCCTGGGAAGTCCTCGTGTTGCACCCCTGAAAACATCATTTTTTTTTTCCCTTTAAAAATCCACTTACGGCTCAAAAGTTTGTATTTTTTGTTTTAAATCTTTAAAAACTCATTTATTTCGTTTTCCTTGAGGGGTTAATACCGTGGTCACTAACAAGCAGCGAATAAGAAGTTCCTAGTCAATCCGGGGGAGAAAAGGGAGGACACACGCGCTCGCTATAAATGAATATTGCGGAACAAACATTCCGGGTGCGATCATACCAGCACTAATGCACCGGATCCCATCAGAACTCCGCAGTTAAGCGTGCTTGGGCGAGAGTAGTACTAGGATGGGTGACCTCCTGGGAAGTCCTCGTGTTGCACCCCTGAAAACATCATTTTTTTTTTTCCCTTTAAAAATCCACTTACGGCTCAAAAGTTTGTATTTTTTGTTTTAAATCTTTAAAAACTCATTTATTTCGTTTTCCTTGAGGGGTTAATACCGTGGTCACTAACAAGCAGCGAATAAGAAGTTCCTATTCAATCCGGGGGAGAAAAGGGAGGACACACGCGCGCGCTATAAATGAATATTGCGGACCAAACATTCCGGGTGCGATCATACCAGCACTAATGCACCGGATCCCATCAGAACTCCGCAGTTAAGCGTGCTTGGGCGAGAGTAGTACTAGGATGGGTGACCTCCTGGGAAGTCCTCGTGTTGCACCCCTGAAAACATCATTTTTTTTTTCCCTTTAAAAATCCACTTACGGCTCAAAAGTTTGTATTTTTTGTTTTAAATCTTTAAAAACTCATTTATTTCGTTTTCCTTGAGGGGTTAATACCGTGGTCACTAACAAGCAGCGAATAAGAAGTTCCTATTCAATCCGGGGGAGAAAAGGGAGGACACACGCGCTCGCTATAAATGAATATTGCGGACCAAACATTCCGGGTGCGATCATACCAGCACTAATGCACCGGATCCCATCAGAACTCCGCAGTTAAGCGTGCTTGGGCGAGAGTAGTACTAGGATGGGTGACCTCCTGGGAAGTCCTCGTGTCTCACCCCTGAAAACATCATTTTTTTTTTCCCTTTAAAAATCCACTTACGGCTCAAAAGTTTGTATTTTTTGTTTTAAATCTTTAAAAACTCATTTATTTCGTTTTCCTTGAGGGGTTAATACCGTGGTCACTAACAAGCAGCGACTAAGAAGTTCCTAGTCAATCCGGGGGAGAAAAGGGAGGACACACGCGCTCGCTATAAATGAATATTGCGGACCAAACATTCCGTGTGCGATCATACCAGCACTAATGCACCGGATCCCATCAGAACTCCGCAGATAAGCGTGCTTGGGCGAGAGTAGTACTAGGATGGGTGACCTCCTGCGAAGTCCTCGTGTTGCACCCCTGAAAACATCATTTTTTTTTCCCTTTAATAATCCACTTACGGCTCAAAAGTTTGTATTTTTTGTTTTAAATCTTTAAAAACTCATTTATTTCGTTTTCCTTGAGGGGTTAATACCGTGGCCACTAACAAGCAGCGAATAAGAAGTTCCTAGTCAATCCGGGGGAGAAAAGGGAGGACACACGCGCTCGCTATAAATGAATATTGCGGACCAAACATTCCGGGTGAGATCATACCAGCACTAATGCACCGGATCCCATCAGAACTCCGCAGATAAGCGTGCTTGGGCGAGAGTAGTACTAGGATGGGTGACCTCCTGGGAAGTCCTCCTGTTGCACCCCTGAAAACATCATTTTTTTTTTCCCTTTAAAAATCCACTTACGGCTCAAAAGTTTGTATTTTTTGTTTTAAATCTATAAAAACTCATTTATTTCGTTTTCTTTGAGGGGTTAATACCGTGGTCACTAACAAGCAGCGAATAAGAAGTTCCTAGTCAATCCGGGGGAGAAAAGGGAGGACACACGCGCTCGCTATAAATGAATATTGCGGAACAAACATTCCGGGTGCGATCATACCAGCACTAATGCACCGGATCCCATCAGAACTCCGCAGTTAAGCGTGCTTGGGCGAGAGTAGTACTAGGATGGGTGACCTCCTGGGAAGTCCTCGTGTTGCACCCCTGAAAACATCATTTTTTTTTTCCCTTTAAAAATCCACTTACGGCTCAAAAGTTTGTATTTTTTGTTTTAAATCTTTAAAAACTCATTTATTTCGTTTTCCTTGAGGGGTTAATACCGTGGTCACTAACAAGCAGCGAATAAGAAGTTCCTAGTCAATCCGGGGGAGAAAAGGGAGGCACACGCGCTCGCTATAAATGAATATTGCGGACCAAACATTCCGGGTGCGATCATACCAGCACTAATGCACCGGATCCCATCAGAACTCCGCAGTTAAGCGTGCTTGGGCGAGAGTAGTACTAGGATGGGTGACCTCCTGGGAAGTCCTCGTGTTGCACCCCTGAAAACATCATTTTTTTTTCCCTTTAATAATCCACTTACGGCTCAAAAGTTTGTATTTTTTGTTTTAAATCTTTAAAAACTCATTTATTTCGTTTTCCTTGAGGGGTTAATACCGTGGCCACTAACAAGCAGCGAATAAGAAGTTCCTAGTCAATCCGGGGGAGAAAAGGGAGGACACACGCGCTCGCTATAAATGAATATTGCGGACCAAACATTCCGGGTGCGATCATACCAGCACTAATGCACCGGATCCCATCAGAACTCCGCAGTTAAGCGTGCTTGGGCGAGAGTAGTACTAGGATGGGTGACCTCCTGGGAAGTCCTCGTGTTGCACCCCTGAAAACATCATTTTTTTTTCCCTTTAAAAATCTACTTACGGCTCAAAAGTTTGTATTTTTTGTTTTAAATCTTTAAAAACTCATTTATTTCGTTTTCCTTGAGGGGTTAATACCGTGGTCACTAACAAGCAGCGAATAAGAAGTTCCTAGTCAATCCGGGGGAGAAAAGGGAGGACACACGCGCTCGCTATAAATGAATATTGCGGACCAAACATTCCGGGTGCGATCATACCAGCACTAATGCACCGGATCCCATCAGAACTCCGCAGTTAAGCGTGCTTGGGCGAGAGTAGTACTAGGATGGGTGACCTCCTGGGAAGTCCTCGTGTTGCACCCCTGAAAACATCATTTTTTTTTTCCCTTTAAAAATCCACTTACGGCTCAAAAGTTTGTATTTTTTGTTTTAAATCTTTAAAAACTCATTTATTTCGTTTTCCTTGAGGGGTTAATACCGTGGTCACTAACAAGCAGCGAATAAGAAGTTCCTAGTCAATCCGGGGGAGAAAAGGGAGGACACACGCGCTCGCTATAAATGAATATTGCGGACCAAACATTCCGGGTGCGATCATACCAGCACTAATGCACCGGATCCCATCAGAACTCCGCAGTTAAGCGTGCTTGGGCGAGAGTAGTACTAGGATGGGTGACCTCCTCGGAAGCCCTCGTGTTGCATCCCTGAAAACATCATTTTTTTTTTCCCTTTAAAAATTCACTTACGGCTCAAAATTTGTATTTTTTGTTTTAAATCTTTAAAAACTCATTTATTTCGTTTTCCTTGAGGGGTTAATACCGTGGTCACTAACAAGCAGCGAATAAGAAGTTCCTAGACAATCCGGGGGAGAAAAGGAAGGACACACGCGCTTGCTATAAATGAATATTGCGGACCAAACATTCCTGGTGCGAACATACCAGCACTAATGCACCGGATCCCATCAGAACTCCGCAGTTAAGCGTGCTTGGGCGAGAGTAGTACTAGGATGGGTGACCTCCTGGGAAGTCCTCGTGTTGCACCCCTGAAAACATCATTTTTTTTTCCCTTTAATAATCCACTTACGGCTCAAAAGTTTGTATTTTTTGTTTTAAATCTTTAAAAACTCATTTATTTCGTTTTCCTTGAGGGGTTAATACCGTGGCCACTAACAAGCAGCGAATAAGAAGTTCCTAGTCAATCCGGGGGAGAAAAGGGAGGACACACGCGCTCGCTATAAATGAATATTGCGGACCAAACATTCCGGGTGCGATCATACCAGCACTAATGCACCGGATCCCATCAGAACTCCGCAGTTAAGCGTGCTTGGGCGAGAGTAGTACTAGGATGGGTGACCTCCTGGGTAGTCCTCGTGTTGCACCCCTGAAAACATCATTTTTTTTTCCCTTTAATAATCCACTTACGGCTCAAAAGTTTGTATTTTTTGTTTTAAATCTTTAAAAACTCATTTATTTCGTTTTCCTTGAGGGGTTAATACCGTGGCCACTAACAAGCAGCGAATAAGAAGTTCCTAGTCAATCCGGGGGAGAAAAGGGAGGACACACGCGCTCGCTATAAATGAATATTGCGGACCAAACATTCCGGGTGCGATCATACCAGCACTAATGCACCGGATCCCATCAGAACTCCGCAGTTAAGCGTGCTTGGGCGAGAGTAGTACTAGGATGGGTGACCTCCTGGGAAGTCCTCGTGTTGCACCCCTGAAAACATCATTTTTTTTTCCCTTTAAAAATCCACTTACGGCTCAAAAGTTTGTATTTTTTGTTTTAAATCTTTAAAAACTCATTTATTTCGTTTTCCTTGAGGGGTTAATACCGTGGTCACTAACAAGCAGCGAATAAGAAGTTCCTAGTCAATCCGGGGGAGAAAAGGGAGGACACACGCGCTCGCTATAAATGAATATTGCGGACCAAACATTCCGGGTGCGATCATACCAGCACTAACGCACCGGATCCCATCAGAACTCCGCAGTTAAGCGTGCTTGGGCGAGAGTAGTACTAGGATGGGTGACCTCCTGGGAAGTCCTCGTGTTGCACCCCTGAAAACATCATTTTTTTTTCCCTTTAAAAATCCACTTACGGCTCAAAAGTTTGTATTTTTTGTTTTAAATCTTTAAAAACTCATTAATTTCGTTTTCCTTGAGGGGTTAATACCGTGGTCACTAACAAGCAGCGAATAAGAAGTTCCTAGTCAATCCGGGAAAGAAAAGGGAGGACACACGCGCTCGCTATAAATGAATATTGCGGACCAAACATTCCGGGTGCGATCATACCAGCACTAATGCACCGGATCCCATCAGAACTCCGCAGTTAAGCGTGCTTGGGCGAGAGTAGTACTAGGATGGGTGACCTCCTGGGAAGTCCTCGTGTTGCACCCCTGAAAACATCATTTTTTTTTTCCCTTTAAAAATCCACTTACGGCTCAAAAGTTTGTATTTTTTGTTTTAAATCTTTAAAAACTCATTTATTTCGTTTTCCTTGAGGGGTTAATACCGTGGTCACTAACAAGCAGCGAATACGAAGTTCCTAGTCAATCCGGGGGAGAAAAGGGAGGACACACGCGCTCGCTATAAATGAATATTGCGGACCAAACATTCCGGGTGCGATCATACCAGCACTAATGCACCGGATCCCATCAGAACTCCGCAGTTAAGCGTGCTTGGGCGAGAGTAGTACTAGGATGGGTGACCTCCTCGGAAGCCCTCGTGTTGCACCCCTGAAAACATCATTTTTTTTTTTCCCTTTAAAAATCCACTTACGGCTCAAAATTTGTATTTTTTGTTTTAAATCTTTAAAAACTCATTTATTTCGTTTTCCTTGAGGGGTTAATAACATGGTCACTAACAAGCAGCGAATAAGAAGTTCCTAGACAATCCGGGGGAGAAAAGGAAGGACACACGCGCTTGCTATAAATGAATATTGCGGACTAAACATTCCTGGTGCGAACATACCAGCACTAATGCACCGGATCCCATCAGAACTCCGCAGTTAAGCGTGCTTGGGCGAGAGTAGTACTAGGATGGGTGACCTCCTGGGAAGTCCTCGTGTTGCACCCCTGAAAACATCATTTTTTTTTCCCTTTAAAAATCCACTTACGGCTCAAAAGTTTGTATTTTTTGTTTTAAATCTTTAAATCTATAAATGAATATTGCGGACCAAACATTCCGGGTGCGATCATACCAGCACTAATGCACTGGATCCCATCAGAACTCCGCAGTTAAGCGTGCTTGGGCGAGAGTAGTACTAGGATGGGTGACCTCCTGGGAAGTCCTCGTGTTGCACCCCTGAAAACATCATTTTTTTTTCCCTTTAAAAATCCACTTACGGCTCAAAAGTTTGTATTTTTTGTTTTAAATCTTTAAAAACTCATTTATTTCGTTTTCCTTGAGGGGTTAATACCGTGGTCACTAACAAGCAGCGAATAAGAAGTTCCTAGTCAATCCGGGGGAGAAAAGGAAGGACACACGCGCTCGCTATAAATGAATATTGCGGACCAAACATTCCGGGTGCGATCATACCAGCACTAATGCACCGGATCCCATCAGAACTCCGCAGTTAAGCGTGCTTGGGCGAGAGTAATACTAGGATGGGTTACCTCCTGGGAAGTCCTCGTGTTGCACCCCTGAAAACATCATTTTTTTTTTCCATTTAAAAATCCACTTACGGCTCAAAAGTTTGTATTTTTTGTTTTAAATCTTTAAATCTATAAATGAATATTGCGGACCAAACATTCCGGGTGCGATCATACCAGCACTAATGCACCGGATCCCATCAGAACTCCGCAGTTAAGCGTGCTTGGGCGAGAGTAGTACTAGGATGGGTGACCTCCTGGGAAGTCCTCGTGTTGCACCCCTGAAAACATCATTTTTTTTTTTCCCTTTAAAAATCCACTTACGGCTCAAAAGTTTGTATTTTTTGTTTTAAATCTTTAAAAACTCATTTATTTCGTTTTCCTTGAGGGGTTAATACCGTGGTCACTAACAAGCAGCGAATAAGAAGTTCCTAGTCAATCCGGGGGAGAAAAGGGAGGACACACGCGCTCGCTATAAATGAATATTGCGGACCAAACATTCCGGGTGCGATCATACCAGCACTAATGCACCGGATCCCATCAGAACTCCGCAGTTAAGCGCGCTTGGGCGAGAGTAGTACTAGGATGGGTGACCTTCTGGGAAGTCCTCGTGTTGCACCCCTGAAAACATCATTTTTTTTTCCCTTTAAAAATCCACTTACGGCTCAAAAGTTTGTATTTTTTGTTTTAAATCTTTAAAAACTCATTTATTTCGTTTTCCTTGAGGGGTTAATACCGTGGTCACTAACAAGTAGCGAATAAGAAGTTCCTAGTCAATCCGGGGGAGAAAAGGGAGGACACACGCGCTCGCTATAAATGAATATTGCGGACCAAACATTCCGGGTGCGATCATACCAGCACTAATGCACCGGATCCCATCAGAACTCCGCAGTTAAGCGTGCTTGGGCGAGAGTAGTACTAGGATGGGTGACCTCCTGGGAAGTCCTCGTGTTGCACCCCTGAAAACATCATTTTTTTTTCCCTTTAAAAATCCACTTACGGCTCAAAAGTTTGTATTTTTTGTTTTAAATCTTTAAATCTATAAATGAATATTGCGGACCAAACATTCCGGGTGCGATCATACCAGCACTAATGCACCGGATCCCATCAGAACTCCGCAGTTAAGCGTGCTTGGGCGAGAGTAGTACTAGGATGGGTGACCTCCTGGGAAGTCCTCGTGTTGCACCCCTGAAAACATCATTTTTTTTTTCCCTTTAAAAATCCACTTACGGCTCAAAAGTTTGTATTTTTTGTTTTAAATCTTTAAAAACTCATTTATTTCGTTTTCCTTGAGGGGTTAATACCGTGGTCACTAACAAGCAGCGAATAAGAAGTTCCTAGTCAATCCGGGGGAGAAAAGGGAGGACACACGCGCTCGCTATAAATGAATATTGCGGAACAAACATTCCGGGTGCGATCATACCAGCACTAATGCACCGGATCCCATCAGAACTCCGCAGTTAAGCGTGCTTGGGCGAGAGTAGTACTAGGATGGGTGACCTCCTGGGAAGTCCTCGTGTTGCACCCCTGAAAACATCATTTTTTTTTTTCCCTTTAAAAATCCACTTACGGCTCAAAAGTTTGTATTTTTTGTTTTAAATCTTTAAAAACTCATTTATTTCGTTTTCCTTGAGGGGTTAATACCGTGGTCACTAACAAGCAGCGAATAAGAAGTTCCTAGTCAATCCGGGGGAGAAAAGGGAGGACTCACGCGCTCGCTATAAATGAATATTGCGGACCAAACATTCCGGGTGCGATCATACCAGCACTAATGCACCGGATCCCATCAGAACTCCGCAGTTAAGCGTGCTTGGGCGAGAGTAGTACTAGGATGGGTGACCTCCTGGGAAGTCCTCGTGTTGCACCCCTGAAAACATCTTTTTTTTTTTCCCTTTAAAATCCACTTACGGCTCAAAAGTTTGTATTTTTTGTTTTAAATCTTTAAAAACTCATTTATTTCGTTTTCCTTGAGGGGTTAATACCGTGGTCACTAACAAGCAGCGAATGAGAAGTTCCTAGTCAATCCGGGGGAGAAAAGGGAGGACACACGCGCTCGCTATAAATGAATATTGCGGACCAAACATTCCGGGTGCGATCATACCAGCACTAATGCACCGGATCCCATCAGAACTCCGCAGTTAAGCGTGCTTGGGCGAGAGTAGTACTAGGATGGTTGACCTCCTGGGAAGTCCTCGTGTTGCACCCCTGAAAACATCATTTTTTTTTTCCCTTTAAAAATCCACTTAGGGCTCAAAAGTTTGTATTTTTTGTTTTAAATCTTTAAAAACTCATTTATTTCGTTTTCCTTGAGGGGTTAATACCGTGGTCACTAACAAGCAGCGAATAAGAAGTTCCTAGTCAATCCGGGGGAGAAAAGGGAGGACACACGCGCTCGCTATAAATGAATATTGCGGACCAAACATTCCGGGTGCGATCATACCAGCACTAATGCACCGGATCCCATCAAAACTCCGCAGTTAAGCGTGCCTGGGCGAGAGTAGAACTAGGATGGGTGACCTCCTGGGAAGTCCTCGTGTTGCACCCCTGAAAACATCATTTTTTTTTTCCCTTTAAAAATCCACTTACGGCTCAAAAGTTTGTATTTTTTGTTTTAAATCTTTAAAAACTCATTTATTTCGTTTTCCTTGAGGGGTTAATACCGTGGTCACTAACAAGCAGCGAATAAGAAGTTCCTAGTCAATCCGGGGGAGAAAAGGAAGGACACACGCGCTCGCTATAAATGAATATTGCGGACCAAACATTCCGGGTGCGATCATACCAGCACTAATGCACCGGATCCCATCAGAACTCCGCAGTTAAGCGTGCTTGGGCGAGAGTAGTACTAGGATGGGTGACCTCCTGGGAAGTCCTCGTGTTGCACCCCTGAAAACATCATTTTTTTTCCCATTAAAAATCCACTTACGGCTCAAAAGTTTGTATTTTTTGTTTTAAATCTTTAAATCTATAAATGAATATTGCGGACCAAACATTCCGGGTGCGATCATACCAGCACTAATGCACCGGATCCCATCAGAACTCCGCAGTTAAGCGTGCTTGGGCGAGAGTAGTACTAGGATGGGTGACCTCCTGGGAAGTCCTTGTGTTGCACCCCTGAAAACATCATTTTTTTTTCCCTTTAAAAATCCACTTACGGCTCAAAAGTTTGTATTTTTTGTTTTAAATCTTTAAAAACTCATTTATTTCGTTTTCCTTGAGGGGTTAATACCGTGGTCACTAACAAGCAGCGAATAAGAAGTTCCTAGTCAATCCGGGGGAGAAAAGGGAGGACTCACGCGCTCGCTATAAATGAATATTGCGGACCAAACATTCCGGGTGCGATCATACCAGCACTAATGCACCGGATCCCATCAGAACTCCGCAGTTAAGCGTGCTTGGGCGAGAGTAGTACTAGGATGGGTGACCTCCTGGGAAGTCCTCGTGTTGCACCCCTGAAAACATCTTTTTTTTTTTCCCTTTAAAAATCCACTTACGGCTCAAAAGTTTGTATTTTTTGTTTTAAATCTTTAAAAACTCATTTATTTCGTTTTCCTTGAGGGGTTAATACCGTGGTCACTAACAAGCAGCGAATGAGAAGTTCCTAGTCAATCCGGGGGAGAAAAGGGAGGACACACGCGCTCGCTATAAATGAATATTGCGGACCAAACATTCCGGGTGCGATCATACCAGCACTAATGCACCGGATCCCATCAGAACTCCGCAGTTAAGCGTGCTTGGGCGAGAGTAGTACTAGGATGGTTGACCTCCTGGGAAGTCCTCGTGTTGCACCCCTGAAAACATCATTTTTTTTTTCCCTTTAAAAATCCACTTACGGCTCAAAAGTTTGTATTTTTTGTTTTAAATCTTTAAAAACTCATTTATTTCGTTTTCCTTGAGGGGTTAATACCGTGGTCACTAACAAGCAGCGAATAAGAAGTTCCTAGTCAATCCGGGGGAGAAAAGGGAGGACACACGCGCTCGCTATAAATGAATATTGCGGAACAAACATTCCGGGTGCGATCATACCAGCACTAATGCACCGGATCCCATCAGAACTCCGCAGTTAAGCGTGCTTGGGCGAGAGTAATACTAGGATGGGTTACCTCCTGGGAAGTCCTCGTGTTGCACCCCTGAAAACATCATTTTTTTTTTCCATTTAAAAATCCACTTACGGCTCAAAAGTTTGTATTTTTTGTTTTAAATCTTTAAATCTATAAATGAATATTGCGGACCAAACATTCCGGGTGCGATCATACCAGCACTAATGCACCGGATCCCATCAGAACTCCGCAGTTAAGCGTGCTTGGGCGAGAGTAGTACTAGGATGGGTGACCTCCTGGGAAGTCCTCGTGTTGCACCCCTGAAAACATCATTTTTTTTTTCCCTTTAAAAATCCACTTACGGCTCAAAAGTTTGTATTTTTTGTTTTAAATCTTTAAAAACTCATTTATTTCGTTTTCCTTGAGGGGTTAATACCGTGGTCACTAACAAGCAGCGAATAAGAAGTTCCTAGTCAATCCGGGGGAGAAAAGGGAGGACACACGCGCTCGCTATAAATGAATATTGCGGACCAAACATTCCGGGTGCGATCATACCAGCACTAATGCACCGGATCCCATCAGAACTCCGCAGTTAAGCGCGCTTGGGCGAGAGTAGTACTAGGATGGGTGACCTTCTGGGAAGTCCTCGTGTTGCACCCCTGAAAACATCATTTTTTTTTCCCTTTAAAAATCCACTTACGGCTCAAAAGTTTGTATTTTTTGTTTTAAATCTTTAAAAACTCATTTATTTCGTTTTCCTTGAGGGGTTAATACCGTGGTCACTAACAAGTAGCGAATAAGAAGTTCCTAGTCAATCCGGGGGAGAAAAGGGAGGACACACGCGCTCGCTATAAATGAATATTGCGGACCAAACATTCCGGGTGCGATCATACCAGCACTAATGCACCGGATCCCATCAGAACTCCGCAGTTAAGCGTGCTTGGGCGAGAGTAGTACTAGGATGGGTGACCTCCTGGGAAGTCCTCGTGTTGCACCCCTGAAAACATCATTTTTTTTTCCCTTTAAAAATCCACTTACGGCTCAAAAGTTTGTATTTTTTGTTTTAAATCTTTAAATCTATAAATGAATATTGCGGACCAAACATTCCGGGTGCGATCATACCAGCACTAATGCACCGGATCCCATCAGAACTCCGCAGTTAAGCGTGCTTGGGCGAGAGTAGTACTAGGATGGGTGACCTCCTGGGAAGTCCTCGTGTTGCACCCCTGAAAACATCATTTTTTTTTTCCCTTTAAAAATCCACTTACGGCTCAAAAGTTTGTATTTTTTGTTTTAAATCTTTAAAAACTCATTTATTTCGTTTTCCTTGAGGGGTTAATACCGTGGTCACTAACAAGCAGCGAATAAGAAGTTCCTAGTCAATCCGGGGGAGAAAAGGGAGGACACACGCGCTCGCTATAAATGAATATTGCGGAACAAACATTCCGGGTGCGATCATACCAGCACTAATGCACCGGATCCCATCAGAACTCCGCAGTTAAGCGTGCTTGGGCGAGAGTAGTACTAGGATGGGTGACCTCCTGGGAAGTCCTCGTGTTGCACCCCTGAAAACATCATTTTTTTTTTTCCCTTTAAAAATCCACTTACGGCTCAAAAGTTTGTATTTTTTGTTTTAAATCTTTAAAAACTCATTTATTTCGTTTTCCTTGAGGGGTTAATACCGTGGTCACTAACAAGCAGCGAATAAGAAGTTCCTAGTCAATCCGGGGGAGAAAAGGGAGGACTCACGCGCTCGCTATAAATGAATATTGCGGACCAAACATTCCGGGTGCGATCATACCAGCACTAATGCACCGGATCCCATCAGAACTCCGCAGTTAAGCGTGCTTGGGCGAGAGTAGTACTAGGATGGGTGACCTCCTGGGAAGTCCTCGTGTTGCACCCCTGAAAACATCTTTTTTTTTTTCCCTTTAAAATCCACTTACGGCTCAAAAGTTTGTATTTTTTGTTTTAAATCTTTAAAAACTCATTTATTTCGTTTTCCTTGAGGGGTTAATACCGTGGTCACTAACAAGCAGCGAATGAGAAGTTCCTAGTCAATCCGGGGGAGAAAAGGGAGGACACACGCGCTCGCTATAAATGAATATTGCGGACCAAACATTCCGGGTGCGATCATACCAGCACTAATGCACCGGATCCCATCAGAACTCCGCAGTTAAGCGTGCTTGGGCGAGAGTAGTACTAGGATGGTTGACCTCCTGGGAAGTCCTCGTGTTGCACCCCTGAAAACATCATTTTTTTTTTCCCTTTAAAAATCCACTTAGGGCTCAAAAGTTTGTATTTTTTGTTTTAAATCTTTAAAAACTCATTTATTTCGTTTTCCTTGAGGGGTTAATACCGTGGTCACTAACAAGCAGCGAATAAGAAGTTCCTAGTCAATCCGGGGGAGAAAAGGGAGGACACACGCGCTCGCTATAAATGAATATTGCGGACCAAACATTCCGGGTGCGATCATACCAGCACTAATGCACCGGATCCCATCAAAACTCCGCAGTTAAGCGTGCCTGGGCGAGAGTAGAACTAGGATGGGTGACCTCCTGGGAAGTCATCGTGTTGCACCCCTGAAAACATCATTTTTTTTTTCCCTTTAAAAATCCACTTACGGCTCAAAAGTTTGTATTTTTTGTTTTAAATCTTTAAAAACTCATTTATTTCGTTTTCCTTGAGGGGTTAATACCGTGGTCACTAACAAGCAGCGAATAAGAAGTTCCTAGTCAATCCGGGGGAGAAAAGGAAGGACACACGCGCTCGCTATAAATGAATATTGCGGACCAAACATTCCGGGTGCGATCATACCAGCACTAATGCACCGGATCCCATCAGAACTTCGCAGTTAAGCGTGCTTGGGCGAGAGTAGTACTAGGATGGGTGACCTCCTGGGAAGTCCTCGTGTTGCACCCCTGAAAACATCATTTTTTTTCCCATTAAAAATCCACTTACGGCTCAAAAGTTTGTATTTTTTGTTTTAAATCTTTAAATCTATAAATGAATATTGCGGACCAAACATTCCGGGTGCGATCATACCAGCACTAATGCACCGGATCCCATCAGAACTCCGCAGTTAAGCGTGCTTGGGCGAGAGTAGTACTAGGATGGGTGACCTCCTGGGAAGTCCTTGTGTTGCACCCCTGAAAACATCATTTTTTTTTCCCTTTAAAAATCCACTTACGGCTCAAAAGTTTGTATTTTTTGTTTTAAATCTTTAAAAACTCATTTATTTCGTTTTCCTTGAGGGGTTAATACCGTGGTCACTAACAAGCAGCGAATAAGAAGTTCCTAGTCAATCCGGGGGAGAAAAGGGAGGACTCACGCGCTCGCTATAAATGAATATTGCGGACCAAACATTCCGGGTGCGATCATACCAGCACTAATGCACCGGATCCCATCAGAACTCCGCAGTTAAGCGTGCTTGGGCGAGAGTAGTACTAGGATGGGTGACCTCCTGGGAAGTCCTCGTGTTGCACCCCTGAAAACATCTTTTTTTTTTTCCCTTTAAAAATCCACTTACGGCTCAAAAGTTTGTATTTTTTGTTTTAAATCTTTAAAAACTCATTTATTTCGTTTTCCTTGAGGGGTTAATACCGTGGTCACTAACAAGCAGCGAATGAGAAGTTCCTAGTCAATCCGGGGGAGAAAAGGGAGGACACACGCGCTCGCTATAAATGAATATTGCGGACCAAACATTCCGGGTGCGATCATACCAGCACTAATGCACCGGATCCCATCAGAACTCCGCAGTTAAGCGTGCTTGGGCGAGAGTAGTACTAGGATGGTTGACCTCCTGGGAAGTCCTCGTGTTGCACCCCTGAAAACATCATTTTTTTTTTCCCTTTAAAAATCCACTTACGGCTCAAAAGTTTGTATTTTTTGTTTTAAATCTTTAAAAACTCATTTATTTCGTTTTCCTTGAGGGGTTAATACCGTGGTCACTAACAAGCAGCGAATGAGAAGTTCCTAGTCAATCCGGGGGAGAAAAGGGAGGACACACGCGCTCGCTATAAATGAATATTGCGGACCAAACATTCCGGGTGCGATCATACCAGCACTAATGCACCGGATCCCATCAGAACTCCGCAGTTAAGCGTGCTTGGGAGAGAGTAGTACTAGGATGGTTGACCTCCTGGGAAGTCCTCGTGTTGCACCCCTGAAAACATCATTTTTTTTTTCCCTTTAAAAATCCACTTAGGGCTCAAAAGTTTGTATTTTTTGTTTTAAATCTTTAAAAACTCATTTATTTCGTTTTCCTTGAGGGGTTAATACCGTGGTCACTAACAAGCAGCGAATAAGAAGTTCCTAGTCAATCCGGGGGAGAAAAGGGAGGACACACGCGCTCGCTATAAATGAATATTGCGGACCAAACATTCCGGGTGCGATCATACCAGCACTAATGCACCGGATCCCATCAAAACTCCGCAGTTAAGCGTGCCTGGGCGAGAGTAGTACTAGGATGGGTGACCTCCTGGGAAGTCATCGTGTTGCACCCCTGAAAACATCATTTTTTTTTTTCCCTTTAAAAATCCACTTACGGCTCAAAAGTTTGTATTTTTTGTTTTAAATCTTTAAATCTATAAATGAATATTGCGGACCAAACATTCCGGGTGCGATCATACCAGCACTAATGCACCGGATCCCATCAGAACTCCGCAGTTAAGCGTGCTTGGGCGAGAGTAGTACTATGATGGGTGACCTCCTGGGAAGTCCTCGTGTTGCACCCCTGAAAACATCATTTTTTTTTTCCCTTTAAAAATCCATTTACAGCTCAAAAGTTTGTATTTTTTGTTTTAAATCTTTAAAAACTCATTTATTTCGTTTTCCTTGAGGGGTTAATACCGTGGTCACTAACAAGCAGCGAATAAGAAGTTCCTAGTCAATCCGGGGGAGAAAAGGGAGGACACACGCGCTCGCTATAAATGAATATTGCGGAACAAACATTCCGGGTGCGATCATACCAGCACAAATGCACCGGATCCCATCAGAACTCCGCAGTTAAGCGTGCCTGGGCGAGAGTAGTATTAGGATGGGTGACCTCCTGGGAAGTCCTCGTGTTGCACCCCTGAAAACATCATTTTTTTTTTCCCTTTAAAAATCCACTTACGGCTCAAAAGTTTGTATTTTTTGTTTTAAATCTTTAAATCTATAAATGAATATTGCGGACCAAACATTCCGGGTGCGATCATACCAGCACTAATGCACCGGATCCCATCAGAACTCCGCAGTTAAGCGTGCTTGGGCGAGAGTAGTACTATGATGGGTGACCTCCTGGGAAGTCCTCGTGTTGCACCCCTGAAAACATCATTTTTTTTTTCCCTTTAAAAATCCACTTACAGCTCAAAAGTTTGTATTTTTTGTTTTAAATCTTTAAAAACTCATTTATTTCGTTTTCCTTGAGGGGTTAATACCGTGGTCACTAACAAGCAGCGAATAAGAAGTTCCTAGTCAATCCGGGGGAGAAAAGGGAGGACACACGCGCTCGCTATAAATGAATATTGTGGAACAAACATTCCGGGTGCGATCATACCAGCACAAATGCACCGGATCCCATCAGAACTCCGCAGTTAAGCGTGCCTGGGCGAGAGTAGTACTAGGATGGGTGACCTCCTGGGAAGTCCTCGTGTTGCACCCCTGAAAACATCATTTTTTTTTTCCCTTTAAAAATCCACTTACGGCTCAAAAGTTTGTATTTTTTGTTTTAAATCTTTAAAAACTCATTTATTTCGTTTTCCTTGAGGGGTTAATACCGTGGTCACTAACAAGCAGCGAATAAGAAGTTCCTAGTCAATCCGGGGGAGAAAAGGGAGGACACACGCGCTCGCTATAAATGAATATTGCGGACAAAACATTCCGGGTGCGATCATACCAGCACTAATGCACCGGATCCCATCAGAACTCCGCAGTTAAGCGTGCTTGGGCGAGAGTAGTACTAGGATGGGTGACCTCCTGGGAAGTCCTCGTGTTGCACCCCTGAAAACATCTTTTTTTTTTCCCTTTAAAAATCCACTTACGGCTCAAAAGTTTGTATTTTTTGTTTTAAATCTTTAAAAACTCATTTATTTCGTTTTCCTTGAGGGGTTAATACCGTGGTCACTAACAAGCAGCGAATAAGAAGTTCCTAGTCAATCCGGGGGAGAAAAGGGAGGACACACGCGCTCGCTATAAATGAATATTGCGGACCAAACATTCCGGGTGCGATCATACCATCACTAATGCACCGGATCCCATCAGAACTCCGCAGTTAAGCGTGCTTGGGCGAGAGTAGTACTAGGATGGTTGACCTCCTGGGAAGTCCTCGTGTTGCACCCCTGAAAACATCATTTTTTTTTTCCCTTTAAAAATCCACTTACGGCTCAAAAGTTTGTATTTTTTGTTTTAAATCTTTAAAAACTCATTTATTTCGTTTTCCTTGAGGGGTTAATACCGTGGTCACTAACAAGCAGCGAATGAGAAGTTCCTAGTCAATCCGGGGGAGAAAAGGGAGGACACACGCGCTCGCTATAAATGAATATTGCGGACCAAACATTCCGGGTGCGATCATACCAGCACTAATGCACCGGATCCCATCAGAACTCCGCAGTTAAGCGTGCTTGGGCGAGAGTAGTACTAGGATGGTTGACCTCCTGGGAAGTCCTCGTGTTGCACCCCTGAAAACATCATTTTTTTTCCCTTTAAAAATCCACTTAGGGCTCAAAAGTTTGTATTTTTTGTTTTAAATCTTTAAAAACTCATTTATTTCGTTTTCCTTGAGGGGTTAATACCGTGGTCACTAACAAGCAGCGAATAAGAAGTTCCTAGTCAATCCGGGGGAGAAAAGGGAGGACACACGCGCTCGCTATAAATGAATATTGCGGACCAAACATTCCGGGTGCGATCATACCAGCACTAATGCACCGGATCCCATCAAAACTCCGCAGTTAAGCGTGCCTGGGCGAGAGTAGTACTAGGATGGGTGACCTCCTGGGAAGTCATCGTGTTGCACCCCTGAAAACATCATTTTTTTTTTCCCTTTAAAAATCCACTTACGGCTCAAAAGTTTGTATTTTTTGTTTTAAATCTTTAAAAACTCATTTATTTCGTTTTCCTTGAGGGGTTAATACCGTGGTCACTAACAAGCAGCGAATAAGAAGTTCCTAGTCAATCCGGGGGAGAAAAGGAAGGACACACGCGCTCGCTATAAATGAATATTGCGGACCAAACATTCCGGGTGCGATCATACCAGCACTAATGCACCGGATCCCATCAGAACTCCGCAGTTAAGCGTGCTTGGGCGAGAGTAGTACTAGGATGGGTGACCTCCTGGGAAGTCCTCGTGTTGCACCCCTGAAAACATCATTTTTTTTTCCCTTTAAAAATCCACTTACGGCTCAAAAGTTTGTATTTTTTGTTTTAAATCTTTAAATCTATAAATGAATATTGCGGACCAAACATTCCGGGTGCGATCATACCAGCACTAATGCACCAGATCCCATCAGAACTCCGCAGTTAAGCGTGCTTGGGCGAGAGTAGTACTAGGATGGGTGACCTCCTGGGAAGTCCTCGTGTTGCACCCCTGAAAACATCATTTTTTTTTTCCCTTTAAAAATCCACTTACGGCTCAAAAGTTTGTATTTTTTGTTTTAAATCTTTAAAAACTCATTTATTTCGTTTTCCTTGAGGGGTTAATACCGTGGTCACTAACAAGCAGCGAATAAGAAGTTCCTAGTCAATCCGGGGGAGAAAAGGGAGGACACACGCGCTCGCTATAAATGAATATTGCGGAACAAACATTCCGGGTGCGATCATACCAGCACTAATGCACCGGATCCCATCAGAAATCCGCAGTTAAGCGTGCTTGGGCGAGAGTAGTACTAGGATGGGTGACCTCCTGGGAAGTCCTCGTGTTGCACCCCTGAAAACATCATTTTTTTTTTCCCTTTAAAAATCCATTTACGGCTCAAAAGTTTGTATTTTTTGTTTTAAATCTTTAAAAACTCATTTATTTCGTTTTCCTTGAGGGGTTAATACCGTGGTCACTAACAAGCAGCGAATAAGAAGTTCCTAGTCAATCCGGGGGAGAAAAGGGAGGACACACGCGCTCGCTATAAATGAATATTGCGGACCAAACATTCCGGGTGCGATCATACCAGCACTAATGCACCGGATCCCATCAGAACTCCGCAGTTAAGCGTGCTTGGGCGAGAGTAGTACTAGGATGGGTGACCTCCTGGGAAGTCCTCGTGTTGCACCCCTGAAAACATCTTTTTTTTTTTCCCTTTAAAAATCCACTTACGGCTCAAAAGTTTGTATTTTTTGTTTTAAATCTTTAAAAACTCATTTATTTCGTTTTCCTTGAGGGGTTAATACCGTGGTCACTAACAAGCAGCGAATAAGAAGTTCCTAGTCAATCCGGGGGAGAAAAGGGAGGACACACGCTCTCGCTATAAATGAATATTGCGGACCAAACATTCCGGGTGCGATCATACCAGCACTAATGCACCGGATCCCATCAGAACTCCGCAGTTAAGCGTGCTTGGGCGAGAGTAGTACTAGGATGGTTGACCTCCTGGGAAGTCCTCGTGTTGCACCCCTGAAAACATCATTTTTTTTTCCCTTTAAAAATCCACTTACGGCTCAAAAGTTTGTATTTTTTGTTTTAAATCTTTAAAAACTCATTTATTTCGTTTTCCTTGAGGGGTTAATACCGTGGTCACTAACAAGCAGCGAATAAGAAGTTCCTAGTCAATCCGGGGGAGAAAAGGGAGGACACACGCGCTCGCTATAAATGAATATTGCGGAACAAACATTCCGGGTGCGATCATACCAGCACTAATGCACCGGATCCCATCAGAAATCCGCAGTTAAGCGTGCTTGGGCGAGAGTAGTACTAGGATGGGTGACCTCCTGGGAAGTCCTCGTGTTGCACCCCTGAAAACATCATTTTTTTTTTCCCTTTAAAAATCCATTTACGGCTCAAAAGTTTGTATTTTTTGTTTTAAATCTTTAAAAACTCATTTATTTCGTTTTCCTTGAGGGGTTAATACCGTGGTCACTAACAAGCAGCGAATAAGAAGTTCCTAGTCAATCCGGGGGAGAAAAGGGAGGACACACGCGCTCGCTATAAATGAATATTGCGGACCAAACATTCCGGGTGCGATCATACCAGCACTAATGCACCGGATCCCATCAGAACTCCGCAGTTAAGCGTGCTTGGGCGAGAGTAGTACTAGGATGGGTGACCTCTTGGGAAGTCCTCGTGTTGCACCCCTGAAAACATCTTTTTTTTTTTCCCTTTAAAAATCCACTTACGGCTCAAAAGTTTGTATTTTTTGTTTTAAATCTTTAAAAACTCATTTATTTCGTTTTCCTTGAGGGGTTAATACCGTGGTCACTAACAAGCAGCGAATAAGAAGTTCCTAGTCAATCCGGGGGAGAAAAGGGAGGACACACGCTCTCGCTATAAATGAATATTGCGGACCAAACATTCCGGGTGCGATCATACCAGCACTAATGCACCGGATCCCATCAGAACTCCGCAGTTAAGCGTGCTTGGGCGAGAGTAGTACTAGGATGGTTGACCTCCTGGGAAGTCCTCGTGTTGCACCCCTGAAAACATCATTTTTTTTTCCCTTTAAAAATCCACTTACGGCTCAAAAGTTTGTATTTTTTGTTTTAAATCTTTAAAAACTCATTTATTTCGTTTTCCTTGAGGGGTTATTACCGTGGTCACTAACAAGCAGCGAATAAGAAGTTCCTAGTCAATCCGGGGGAGAAAAGGGAGGACACACGCGCTCGCTATAAATGAATATTGCGGACCAAACATTCCGGGTGCGATCATACCAGCACTAATGCACCGGATCCCATCAGAACTCCGCAGTTAAGCGTGCTTGGGCGAGAGTAGTACTAGGATGGTTGACCTCCTGGGAAGTCCTCGTGTTGCACCCCTGAAAACATCATTTTTTTTTTCCCTTTAAAAATCCACTTAGGGCTCAAAAGTTTGTATTTTTTGTTTTAAATCTTTAAAAACTCATTTATTTCGTTTTCCTTGAGGGGTTAATACCGTGGTCACTAACAAGCAGCGAATAAGAAGTTCCTAGTCAATCCGGGGGAGAAAAGGGAGGACACACGCGCTCGCTATAAATGAATATTGCGGACCAAACATTCCGGGTGCGATCATACCAGCACTAATGCACCGGATCCCATCAAAACTCCGCAGTTAAGCGTGCCTGGGCGAGAGTAGTACTAGGATGGGTGACCTCCTGGGAAGTCCTCGTGTTGCACCCCTGAAAACATCATTTTTTTTTTCCCTTTAAAAATCCACTTACGGCTCAAAAGTTTGTATTTTTTGTTTTAAATCTTTAAAAACTGATTTATTTCGTTTTCCTTGAGGGGTTAATACCGTGGTCACTAACAAGCAGCGAATAAGAAGTTCCTAGTCAATCCGGGGGAGAAAAGGAAGGACACACGCGCTCGCCATAAATGAATATTGCGGACCAAACATTCCGGGTGCGATCATACCAGCACTAATGCACCGGATCCCATCAGAACTCCGCAGTTAAGCGTGCTTGGGCGAGAGTAGTACTAGGATGGGCGACCTCCTGGGAAGTCCTCGTGTTGCACCCCTGAAAACATCATTTTTTTTTCCCTTTAAAAATCCACTTAGGGCTCAAAAGTTTGTATTTTTTGTTTTAAATCTTTAAAAACTCATTTATTTCGTTTTCCTTGAGGGGTTAATACCGTGGTCACTAACAAGCAGCGAATAAGAAGTTCCTAGTCAATCCGGGGGAGAAAAGGGAGGACACACGCGCTCGCTATAAATGAATATTGCGGACCAAACATTCCGGGTGCGATCATACCAGCACTAATGCACCGGATCCCATCAAAACTCCGCAGTTAAGCGTGCCTGGGCGAGAGTAGTACTAGGATGGGTGACCTCCTGGGAAGTCATCGTGTTACACCCCTGAAAACATCATTTTTTTTTTCCCTTTAAAAATCCACTTACGGCTCAAAAGTTTGTATTTTTTGTTTTAAATCTTTAAAAACTCATTTATTTCGTTTTCCTTGAGGGGTTAATACCGTGGTCACTAACAAGCAGCGAATAAGAAGTTCCTAGTCAATCCGGGGGAGAAAAGGAAGGACACACGCGCTCGCTATAAATGAATATTGCGGACCAAACATTCCGGGTGCGATCATACCAGCACTATTGCACCGGATCCCATCAGAACTCCGCAGTTAAGCGTGCTTGGGCGAGAGTAGTACTAGGATGGGTGACCTCCTGGGAAGTCCTCGTGTTGCACCCCTGAAAACATCATTTTTTTTTCCCTTTAAAAATCCACTTACGGCTCAAAAGTTTGTATTTTTTGTTTTAAATCTTTAAATCTATAAATGAATATTGCGGACCAAACATTCCGGGTGCGATCATACCAGCACTAATGCACCAGATCCCATCAGAACTCCGCAGTTAAGCGTGCTTGGGCGAGAGTAGTACTAGGATGGGTGACCTCCTGGGAAGTCCTCGTGTTGCACCCCTGAAAACATCATTTTTTTTTTCCCTTTAAAAATCCACTTACGGCTCAAAAGTTTGTATTTTTTGTTTTAAATCTTTAAAAACTCATTTATTTCGTTTTCCTTGAGGGGTTAATACCGTGGTCACTAACAAGCAGCGAATAAGAAGTTCCTAGTCAATCCGGGGGAGAAAAGGGAGGACACACGCGCTCGCTATAAATGAATATTGCGGAACAAACATTCCGGGTGCGATCATACCAGCACTAATGCACCGGATCCCATCAGAAATCCGCAGTTAAGCGTGCTTGGGCGAGAGTAGTACTAGGATGGGTGACCTCCTGGGAAGTCCTCGTGTTGCACCCCTGAAAACATCATTTTTTTTTTCCCTTTAAAAATCCACTTACGGCTCAAAAGTTTGTATTTTTTGTTTTAAATCTTTAAAAACTCATTTATTTCGTTTTCCTTGAGGGGTTAATACCGTGGTCACTAACAAGCAGCGAATAAGAAGTTCCTAGTCAATCCGGGGGAGAAAAGGGAGGACACACGCGCTCGCTATAAATGAATATTGCGGACCAAACATTCCGGGTGCGATCATACCAGCACTAATGCACCGGATCCCATCAGAACTCCGCAGTTAAGCGTGCTTGGGCGAGAGTAGTACTAGGATGGGTGACCTCCTGGGAAGTCCTCGTGTTGCACCCCTGAAAACATCTTTTTTTTTTTCCCTTTAAAAATCCACTTACGGCTCAAAAGTTTGTATTTTTTGTTTTAAATCTTTAAAAACTCATTTATTTCGTTTTCCTTGAGGGGTTAATACCGTGGTCACTAACAAGCAGCGAATAAGAAGTTCCTAGTCAATCCGGGGGAGAAAAGGGAGGACACACGCTCTCGCTATAAATGAATATTGCGGACCAAACATTCCGGGTGCGATCATACCAGCACTAATGCACCGGATCCCATCAGAACTCCGCAGTTAAGCGTGCTTGGGCGAGAGTAGTACTAGGATGGTTGACCTCCTGGGAAGTCCTCGTGTTGCACCCCTGAAAACATCATTTTTTTTTTCCCTTTAAAAATCCACTTACGGCTCAAAAGTTTGTATTTTTTGTTTTAAATCTTTAAAAACTCATTTATTTCGTTTTCCTTGAGGGGTTAATACCGTGGTCACTAACAAGCAGCGAATAAGAAGTTCCTAGTCAATCCGGGGGAGAAAAGGGAGGACACACGCGCTCGCTATAAATGAATATTGCGGACCAAACATTCCGGGTGCGATCATACCAGCACTAATGCACCGGATCCCATCAGAACTCCGCAGTTAAGCGTGCTTGGGCGAGAGTAGTACTAGGATGGTTGACCTCCTGGGAAGTCCTCGTGTTGCACCCCTGAAAACATCATTTTTTTTTCCCTTTAAAAATCCACTTAGGGCTCAAAAGTTTGTATTTTTTGTTTTAAATCTTTAAAAACTCATTTATTTCGTTTTCCTTGAGGGGTTAATACCGTGGTCACTAACAAGCAGCGAATAAGAAGTTCCTAGTCAATCCGGGGGAGAAAAGGGAGGACACACGCGCTCGCTATAAATGAATATTGCGGACCAAACATTCCGGGTGCGATCATACCAGCACTAATGCACCGGATCCCATCAAAACTCCGCAGTTAAGCGTGCCTGGGCGAGAGTAGTACTAGGATGGGTGACCTCCTCGGAAGTCCTCGTGTTGCACCCCTGAAAACATCATTTTTTTTTTCCCTTTAAAAATCCACTTACGGCTCAAAAGTTTGTATTTTTTGTTTTAAATCTTTAAAAACTCATTTATTTCGTTTTCCTTGAGGGGTTAATACCGTGGTCACTAACAAGCAGCGAATAAGAAGTTCCTAGTCAATCCGGGGGAGAAAAGGAAGGACACACGCGCTCGCCATAAATGAATATTGCGGACCAAACATTCCGGGTGCGATCATACCAGCACTAATGCACCGGATCCCATCAGAACTCCGCAGTTAAGCGTGCTTGGGCGAGAGTAGTACTAGGATGGGCGACCTCCTGGGAAGTCCTCGTGTTGCACCCCTGAAAACATCATTTTTTTTTTCCCTTTAAAAATCCACTTACGGCTCAAAAGTTTGTATTTTTTGTTTTAAATCTTTAAATCTATAAATGAATATGGCGGACCAAACATTCCGGGTGCGATCATACCAGCACTAATGCACCGGATCCCATCAGAACTCCGCAGTTAAGCGTGCTTGGGCGAGAGTAGTACTAGGATGGGTGACCTCCTGGGAAGTCCTCGTGTTGCACCCCTGAAAACATCATTTTTTTTTTATCCCTTTAAAAATCCACTTACGGCTCAAAAGTTTGTATTTTTTGTTTTAAATCTTTAAAAACTCATTTATTTCGTTTTCCTTGAGGGGTTAATACCGTGGTCACTAACAAGCAGCGAATAAGAAGTTCCTAGTCAATCCGGGGGAGAAAAGGGAGGACACACGCGCTCGCTATAAATGAATATTGCGGACCAAACATTCCGGGTGCGATCATACCTGCACTAATGCACCGGATCCCATCAGAACTCCGCAGTTAAGCGTGCTTGGGCGAGAGTAGAACTAGGATGGGTGACCTCCTGGGAAGTCCTCGTGTTGCACCCCTGAAAACATCATTTTTTTTTTATCCCTTTAAAAATCCACTTACGGCTCCAAAGTTTGTATTTTTTGTTTTAAATCTTTAAAAACTCATTTATTTCGTTTTCCTTGAGGGGTTAATACCGTGGTCACTAACAAGCAGCGAATAAGAAGTTCCTAGTCAATCCGGGGGAGAAAAGGGAGGACACACGCGCTCGCTATAAATGAATATTGCGGACCAAACATTCCGGGTGCGATCATACCAGCACTAATGCACCGGATCCCATCAGAACTCCGCAGTTAAGCGTGCTTGGGCGAGAGTAGTACTAGGATGGGTGACCTCCTGGGAAGTCCTCGTGTTGCACCCCTGAAAACATCATTTTTTTTTTCCCTTTAAAAATCCACTTACGGCTCAAAAGTTTGTATTTTTTGTTTTAAATCTTTAAAAACTCATTTATTTCGTTTTCCTTGAGGGGTTAATACCGTGGTCACTAACAAGCAGGGAATAAGAAGTTCCTAGTCAATCCGGGGGAGAAAAGGGAGGACACACGCGCTCGCTATAAATGAATATTGCGGACCAAACATTCCGGGTGCGATCATACCAGCACTAATGCACCGGATCCCATCAGAACTCCGCAGTTAAGCGTGCTTGGGCGAGAGTAGTACTAGGATGGGTGACCTCCTGGGAAGTCCTCGTGTTGCACCCCTGAAAACATCATTTTTTTTTTCCCTTTAAAAATCCACTTACGGCTCAAAAGTTTGTATTTTTTGTTTTGAAACTTTAAATCTATAAATGAATATTGCGGACCAAACATTCCGGGTGCGATCATACCAGCACTAATGCACCGGATCCCATCAGAACTCCGCAGTTAAGCGTGCTTGGGCGAGAGTAGTACTAGGATGGGTGACCTCCTGGGAAGTCCTCGTGTTGCACCCCTGAAAACATCATTTTTTTTTCCCTTTAAAAATCCACTTAGGGCTCAAAAGTTTGTATTTTTTGTTTTAAATCTTTAAAAACTCATTTATTTCGTTTTCCTTGAGGGGTTAATACCGTGGTCACTAACAAGCAGCGAATAAGAAGTTCCTAGTCAATCCGGGGGAGAAAAGGGAGGACACACGCGCTCGCTATAAATGAATATTGCGGACCAAACATTCCGGGTGCGATCATACCAGCACTAATGCACCGGATCCCATCAAAACTCCGCAGTTAAGCGTGCCTGGGCGAGAGTAGTACTAGGATGGGTGACCTCCTCGGAAGTCCTCGTGTTGCACCCCTGAAAACATCATTTTTTTTTTTCCCTTTAAAAATCCACTTACGGCTCAAAAGTTTGTATTTTTTGTTTTAAATCTTTAAAAACTCATTTATTTCGTTTTCCTTGAGGGGTTAATACCGTGGTCACTAACAAGCAGCGAATAAGAAGTTCCTAGTCAATCCGGGGGAGAAAAGGAAGGACACACGCGCTCGCCATAAATGAATATTGCGGACCAAACATTCCGGGTGCGATCATACCAGCACTAATGCACCGGATCCCATCAGAACTCCGCAGTTAAGCGTGCTTGGGCGAGAGTAGTACTAGGATGGGCGACCTCCTGGGAAGTCCTCGTGTTGCACCCCTGAAAACATCATTTTTTTTTTCCCTTTAAAAATCCACTTACGGCTCAAAAGTTTGTATTTTTTGTTTTAAATCTTTAAATCTATAAATGAATATGGCGGACCAAACATTCCGGGTGCGATCATACCAGCACTAATGCACCGGATCCCATCAGAACTCCGCAGTTAAGCGTGCTTGGGCGAGAGTAGTACTAGGATGGGTGACCTCCTGGGAAGTCCTCGTGTTGCACCCCTGAAAACATCATTTTTTTTTTATCCCTTTAAAAATCCACTTACGGCTCAAAAGTTTGTATTTTTTGTTTTAAATCTTTAAAAACTCATTTATTTCGTTTTCCTTGAGGGGTTAATACCGTGGTCACTAACAAGCAGCGAATAAGAAGTTCCTAGTCAATCCGGGGGAGAAAAGGGAGGACACACGCGCTCGCTATAAATGAATATTGCGGACCAAACATTCCGGGTGCGATCATACCTGCACTAATGCACCGGATCCCATCAGAACTCCGCAGTTAAGCGTGCTTGGGCGAGAGTAGAACTAGGATGGGTGACCTCCTGGGAAGTCCTCGTGTTGCACCCCTGAAAACATCATTTTTTTTTTATCCCTTTAAAAATCCACTTACGGCTCAAAAGTTTGTATTTTTTGTTTTAAATCTTTAAAAACTCATTTATTTCGTTTTCCTTGAGGGGTTAATACCGTGGTCACTAACAAGCAGCGAATAAGAAGTTCCTAGTCAATCCGGGGGAGAAAAGGGAGGACACACGCGCTCGCTATAAATGAATATTGCGGACCAAACATTCCGGGTGCGATCATACCAGCACTAATGCACCGGATCCCATCAGAACTCCGCAGTTAAGCGTGCTTGGGCGAGAGTAGTACTAGGATGGGTGACCTCCTGGGAAGTCCTCGTGTTGCACCCCTGAAAACATCATTTTTTTTTTCCCTTTAAAAATCCACTTACGGCTCAAAAGTTTGTATTTTTTGTTTTAAATCTTTAAAAACTCATTTATTTCGTTTTCCTTGAGGGGTTAATACCGTGGTCACTAACAAGCAGGGAATAAGAAGTTCCTAGTCAATCCGGGGGAGAAAAGGGAGGACACACGCGCTCGCTATAAATGAATATTGCGGACCAAACATTCCGGGTGCGATCATACCAGCACTAATGCACCAGATCCCATCAGAACTCCGCAGTTAAGCGTGCTTGGGCGAGAGTAGTACTAGGATGGGTGACCTCCTGGGAAGTCCTCGTGTTGCACCCCTGAAAACATCATTTTTTTTTTCCCTTTAAAAATCCACTTACGGCTCAAAAGTTTGTATTTTTTGTTTTGAAACTTTAAATCTATAAATGAATATTGCGGACCAAACATTCCGGGTGCGATCATACCAGCACTAATGCACCGGATCCCATCAGAACTCCGCAGTTAAGCGTGCTTGGGCGAGAGTAGTACTAGGATGGGTGACCTCCTGGGAAGTCCTCGTGTTGCACCCCTGAAAACATCATTTTTTTTTTTCCCTTTAAAAATCCACTTACGGCTCAAAAGTTTGTATTTTTTGTTTTAAATCTTTAAAAACTCATTTATTTCGTTTTCCTTGAGAGGTTAATACCGTGGTCACTAACAAGCAGCGAATAAGAAGTTCCTAGTCAATCCGGGGGAGAAAAGGAAGGACACACGCGCTCGCTATAAATGAATATTGCGGACCAAACATTCCGGGTGCGATCATACCAGCACTAATGCACCGGATCCCATCAGAACTCCGCAGTTAAGCGTGCTTGGGCGAGAGTAGTACTAGGATGGGTGACCTCCTGGGAAGTCCTCGTGTTGCACCCCAGAAAACATCATTTTTTGTTTCCCTTTAAAAATCCACTTACGGCTCAAAAGTTTGTATTTTTTGTTTTAAATCTTTAAATCTATAAATGAATATTGCGGACCAAACATTCCGGGTGCGATCATACCAGCACTAATGCACCGGATCCCATCAGAACTCCGCAGTTAAGCGTGCTTGGGCGAGAGTAGTACTAGGATGGGTGACCTCCTGGGAAGTCCTCGTGTTGCACCCCTGAAAACATCATTTTTTTTTTCCCTTTAAAAATCCACTTACGGCTCAAAAGTTTGTATTTTTTGTTTTAAATCTTTAAAAACTCATTTATTTCGTTTTCCTTGAGGGGTTAATACCGTGGTCACTAACAAGCAGCGAATAAGAAGTTCCTAGTCAATCCGGGGGAGAAAAGGGAGGACACACGCGCTCGCTATAAATGAATATTGCGGACCAAACATTCCGGGTGCGATCATACCAGCACTAATGCACCGGATCCCATCAGAACTCCGCAGTTAAGCGTGCTTGGGCGAGAGTAGTACTAGGATGGGTGACCTCCTGGGAAGTCCTCGTGTTGCACCCCTGAAAACATCATTTTTTTTTTATCCCTTTAAAAATCCACTTACGGCTCAAAAGTTTGTATTTTTTGTTTTAAATCTTTAAAAACTCATTTATTTCGTTTTCCTTGAGGGGTTAATACCGTGGTCACTAACAAGCAGCGAATAAGAAGTTCCTAGTCAATCCGGGGGAGAAAAGGGAGGACACACGCGCTCGCTATAAATGAATATTGCGGACCAAACATTCCGGGTGCGATCATACCTGCACTAATGCACCGGATCCCATCAGAACTCCGCAGTTAAGCGTGCTTGGGCGAGAGTAGAACTAGGATGGGTGACCTCCTGGGAAGTCCTCGTGTTGCACCCCTGAAAACATCATTTTTTTTTTATCCCTTTAAAAATCCACTTACGGCTCCAAAGTTTGTATTTTTTGTTTTAAATCTTTAAAAACTCATTTATTTCGTTTTCCTTGAGGGGTTAATACCGTGGTCACTAACAAGCAGCGAATAAGAAGTTCCTAGTCAATCCGGGGGAGAAAAGGGAGGACACACGCGCTCGCTATAAATGAATATTGCGGACCAAACATTCCGGGTGCGATCATACCAGCACTAATGCACCGGATCCCATCAGAACTCCGCAGTTAAGCGTGCTTGGGCGAGAGTAGTACTAGGATGGGTGACCTCCTGGGAAGTCCTCGTGTTGCACCCCTGAAAACATCATTTTTTTTTTCCCTTTAAAAATCCACTTACGGCTCAAAAGTTTGTATTTTTTGTTTTAAATCTTTAAAAACTCATTTATTTCGTTTTCCTTGAGGGGTTAATACCGTGGTCACTAACAAGCAGGGAATAAGAAGTTCCTAGTCAATCCGGGGGAGAAAAGGGAGGACACACGCGCTCGCTATAAATGAATATTGCGGACCAAACATTCCGGGTGCGATCATACCAGCACTAATGCACCGGATCCCATCAGAACTCCGCAGTTAAGCGTGCTTGGGCGAGAGTAGTACTAGGATGGGTGACCTCCTGGGAAGTCCTCGTGTTGCACCCCTGAAAACATCATTTTTTTTTTCCCTTTAAAAATCCACTTACGGCTCAAAAGTTTGTATTTTTTGTTTTGAAACTTTAAATCTATAAATGAATATTGCGGACCAAACATTCCGGGTGCGATCATACCAGCACTAATGCACCGGATCCCATCAGAACTCCGCAGTTAAGCGTGCTTGGGCGAGAGTAGTACTAGGATGGGTGACCTCCTGGGAAGTCCTCGTGTTGCACCCCTGAAAACATCATTTTTTTTTCCCTTTAAAAATCCACTTAGGGCTCAAAAGTTTGTATTTTTTGTTTTAAATCTTTAAAAACTCATTTATTTCGTTTTCCTTGAGGGGTTAATACCGTGGTCACTAACAAGCAGCGAATAAGAAGTTCCTAGTCAATCCGGGGGAGAAAAGGGAGGACACACGCGCTCGCTATAAATGAATATTGCGGACCAAACATTCCGGGTGCGATCATACCAGCACTAATGCACCGGATCCCATCAAAACTCCGCAGTTAAGCGTGCCTGGGCGAGAGTAGTACTAGGATGGGTGACCTCCTCGGAAGTCCTCGTGTTGCACCCCTGAAAACATCATTTTTTTTTTTCCCTTTAAAAATCCACTTACGGCTCAAAAGTTTGTATTTTTTGTTTTAAATCTTTAAAAACTCATTTATTTCGTTTTCCTTGAGGGGTTAATACCGTGGTCACTAACAAGCAGCGAATAAGAAGTTCCTAGTCAATCCGGGGGAGAAAAGGAAGGACACACGCGCTCGCCATAAATGAATATTGCGGACCAAACATTCCGGGTGCGATCATACCAGCACTAATGCACCGGATCCCATCAGAACTCCGCAGTTAAGCGTGCTTGGGCGAGAGTAGTACTAGGATGGGCGACCTCCTGGGAAGTCCTCGTGTTGCACCCCTGAAAACATCATTTTTTTTTTCCCTTTAAAAATCCACTTACGGCTCAAAAGTTTGTATTTTTTGTTTTAAATCTTTAAATCTATAAATGAATATGGCGGACCAAACATTCCGGGTGCGATCATACCAGCACTAATGCACCGGATCCCATCAGAACTCCGCAGTTAAGCGTGCTTGGGCGAGAGTAGTACTAGGATGGGTGACCTCCTGGGAAGTCCTCGTGTTGCACCCCTGAAAACATCATTTTTTTTTTATCCCTTTAAAAATCCACTTACGGCTCAAAAGTTTGTATTTTTTGTTTTAAATCTTTAAAAACTCATTTATTTCGTTTTCCTTGAGGGGTTAATACCGTGGTCACTAACAAGCAGCGAATAAGAAGTTCCTAGTCAATCCGGGGGAGAAAAGGGAGGACACACGCGCTCGCTATAAATGAATATTGCGGACCAAACATTCCGGGTGCGATCATACCTGCACTAATGCACCGGATCCCATCAGAACTCCGCAGTTAAGCGTGCTTGGGCGAGAGTAGAACTAGGATGGGTGACCTCCTGGGAAGTCCTCGTGTTGCACCCCTGAAAACATCATTTTTTTTTTATCCCTTTAAAAATCCACTTACGGCTCAAAAGTTTGTATTTTTTGTTTTAAATCTTTAAAAACTCATTTATTTCGTTTTCCTTGAGGGGTTAATACCGTGGTCACTAACAAGCAGCGAATAAGAAGTTCCTAGTCAATCCGGGGGAGAAAAGGGAGGACACACGCGCTCGCTATAAATGAATATTGCGGACCAAACATTCCGGGTGCGATCATACCAGCACTAATGCACCGGATCCCATCAGAACTCCGCAGTTAAGCGTGCTTGGGCGAGAGTAGTACTAGGATGGGTGACCTCCTGGGAAGTCCTCGTGTTGCACCCCTGAAAACATCATTTTTTTTTTCCCTTTAAAAATCCACTTACGGCTCAAAAGTTTGTATTTTTTGTTTTAAATCTTTAAAAACTCATTTATTTCGTTTTCCTTGAGGGGTTAATACCGTGGTCACTAACAAGCAGGGAATAAGAAGTTCCTAGTCAATCCGGGGGAGAAAAGGGAGGACACACGCGCTCGCTATAAATGAATATTGCGGACCAAACATTCCGGGTGCGATCATACCAGCACTAATGCACCAGATCCCATCAGAACTCCGCAGTTAAGCGTGCTTGGGCGAGAGTAGTACTAGGATGGGTGACCTCCTGGGAAGTCCTCGTGTTGCACCCCTGAAAACATCATTTTTTTTTTCCCTTTAAAAATCCACTTACGGCTCAAAAGTTTGTATTTTTTGTTTTGAAACTTTAAATCTATAAATGAATATTGCGGACCAAACATTCCGGGTGCGATCATACCAGCACTAATGCACCGGATCCCATCAGAACTCCGCAGTTAAGCGTGCTTGGGCGAGAGTAGTACTAGGATGGGTGACCTCCTGGGAAGTCCTCGTGTTGCACCCCTGAAAACATCATTTTTTTTTTTCCCTTTAAAAATCCACTTACGGCTCAAAAGTTTGTATTTTTTGTTTTAAATCTTTAAAAACTCATTTATTTCGTTTTCCTTGAGAGGTTAATACCGTGGTCACTAACAAGCAGCGAATAAGAAGTTCCTAGTCAATCCGGGGGAGAAAAGGAAGGACACACGCGCTCGCTATAAATGAATATTGCGGACCAAACATTCCGGGTGCGATCATACCAGCACTAATGCACCGGATCCCATCAGAACTCCGCAGTTAAGCGTGCTTGGGCGAGAGTAGTACTAGGATGGGTGACCTCCTGGGAAGTCCTCGTGTTGCACCCCAGAAAACATCATTTTTTGTTTCCCTTTAAAAATCCACTTACGGCTCAAAAGTTTGTATTTTTTGTTTTAAATCTTTAAATCTATAAATGAATATTGCGGACCAAACATTCCGGGTGCGATCATACCAGCACTAATGCACCGGATCCCATCAGAACTCCGCAGTTAAGCGTGCTTGGGCGAGAGTAGTACTAGGATGGGTGACCTCCTGGGAAGTCCTCGTGTTGCACCCCTGAAAACATCATTTTTTTTTTCCCTTTAAAAATCCACTTACGGCTCAAAAGTTTGTATTTTTTGTTTTAAATCTTTAAAAACTCATTTATTTCGTTTTCCTTGAGGGGTTAATACCGTGGTCACTAACAAGCAGCGAATAAGAAGTTCCTAGTCAATCCGGGGGAGAAAAGGGAGGACACACGCGCTCGCTATAAATGAATATTGCGGACCAAACATTCCGGGTGCGATCATACCAGCACTAATGCACCGGATCCCATCAGAACTCCGCAGTTAAGCGTGCTTGGGCGAGAGTAGTACTAGGATGGGTGACCTCCTGGGAAGTCCTCGTGTTGCACCCCTGAAAACATCATTTTTTTTTTATCCCTTTAAAAATCCACTTACGGCTCAAAAGTTTGTATTTTTTGTTTTAAATCTTTAAAAACTCATTTATTTCGTTTTCCTTGAGGGGTTAATACCGTGGTCACTAACAAGCAGCGAATAAGAAGTTCCTAGTCAATCCGGGGGAGAAAAGGGAGGACACACGCGCTCGCAATAAATGAATATTGCGGACCAAACATTCCGGGTGCGATCATACCAGCACTAATGCACCGGATCCCATCAGAACTCCGCAGTTAAGCGTGCTTGGGCGAGAGTAGTACTAGGATGGGTGACCTCCTGGGAAGTCCTCGTGTTGCACCCCTGAAAACATCATTTTTTGTTTCCCTTTAAAAATCCACTTACGGCTCAAAAGTTTGTATTTTTTGTTTTAAATCTTTAAATCTATAAATGAATATTGCGGACCAAACATTCCGGGTGCGATCATACCAGCACTAATGCACCGGATCCCATCAGAACTCCGCAGTTAAGCGTGCTTGGGCGAGAGTAGTACTAGGATGGGTGACCTCCTGGGAAGTCCTCGTGTTGCACCCCTGAAAACATCATTTTTTTTTTCCCTTTAAAAATCCACTTACGGCTCAAAAGTTTGTATTTTTTGTTTTAAATCTTTAAAAACTCATTTATTTCGTTTTCCTTGAGGGGTTAATACCGTGGTCACTAACAAGCAGCGAATAAGAAGTTCCTAGTCAATCCGGGGGAGAAAAGGGAGGACACACGCGCTCGCTATAAATGAATATTGCGGACCAAACATTCCGGGTGCGATCATACCAGCACTAATGCACCGGATCCCATCAGAACTCCGCAGTTAAGCGTGCTTGGGCGAGAGTAGTACTAGGATGGGTGACCTCCTGGGAAGTCCTCGTGTTGCACCCCTGAAAACATCATTTTTTGTTTCCCTTTAAAAATCCACTTACGGCTCAAAAGTTTGTATTTTTTGTTTTAAATCTTTAAATCTATAAATGAATATTGCGGACCAAACATTCCGGGTGCGATCATACCAGCACTAATGCACCGGATCCCATCAGAACTCCGCAGTTAAGCGTGCTTGGGCGAGAGTAGTACTAGGATGGGTGACCTCCTGGGAAGTCCTCGTGTTGCACCCCTGAAAACATCATTTTTTTTTTCCCTTTAAAAATCCACTTACGGCTCAAAAGTTTGTATTTTTTGTTTTAAATCTTTAAAAACTCATTTATTTCGTTTTCCTTGAGGGGTTAATACCGTGGTCACTAACAAGCAGCGAATAAGAAGGTCCTAGTCAATCCGGGGGAAAAAAGGGAGGACACACGCGCTCGCTATAAATGAATATTGCGGACCAAACATTCCGGGTGCGATCATACCAGCACTAATGCACCGGATCCCATCAGAACTCCGCAGTTAAGCGTGCTTGGGCGAGAGTAGTACTAGGATGGGTGACCTCCTGGGAAGTCCTCGTGTTGCACCCCTGAAAACATCATTTTTTTTTTCCCTTTAAAAATCCACTTACGGCTCAAAAGTTTGTATTTTTTGTTTTAAATCTTTAAAAACTCATTTATTTCGTTTTCCTTGAGGGGTTAATACCGTGGTCACTAACAAGCAGCGAATAAGAAGTTCCTAGTCAATCCGGGGGAGAAAAGGGAGGACACACGCGCTCGCTATAAATGAATATTGCGGACCAAACATTCCGGGTGCGATCATACCAGCACTAATGCACCGGATCCCATCAGAACTCCGCAGTTAAGCGTGCTTGGGCGAGAGTAGTACTAGGATGGGTGACCTCCTGGGAAGTCCTCGTGTTGCACCCCTGAAAACATCATTTTTTTTTTCCCTTTAAAAATCCACTTACGGCTCAAAAGTGTGTATTTTTTGTTTTAAATCTTTAAATCTATAAATGAATATTGCGGACCAAACATTCCGGGTGCGATCATACCAGCACTAATGCACCGGATCCCATCAGAACTCCGCAGTTAAGCGTGCTTGGGCGAGAGTAGTACTAGGATGGGTGACCTCCTGGGAAGTCCTCGCGTTGCACCCCTGAAAACATCATTTTTTTTCCCTCTAAAAATCTACTTACGGCTCAAAAGTTTGTATTTTTTGTTTTAAATCTTTAAAAACTCATTTATTTCGTTTTCCTTGAGGGGTTAATACCGTGGTCACTAATAAGCAGCGAATAAGAAGTTCCTAGTCAATCCGGGGGAGAAAAGGGAGGACACACGCGCTCGCTATAAATGAATATTGCGGACCAAACATTCCGGGTGCGATCATACCAGCACTAATGCACCGGATCCCATCAGAACTCCGCAGTTAAGCGTGCTTGGGCGAGAGTAGAACTAGGATGGGTGACCTCCTGGGAAGTCCTCGTGTTGCACCCCTGAAAACATCATTTGTTTTTTCCCTTTAAAAATCCACTTACGGCTCAAAAGTTTGTATTTTTTGTTTTAAATCTTTAAAAACTCATTTATTTCGTTTTCCTTGAGGGGTTAATACCGTGGTCACTAACAAGCAGCGAATAAGAAGTTCCTAGTCAATCCGGGGGAGAAAAGGGAGGACACACGCGCTCGCTATAAATGAATATTGCGGACCAAACATTCCGGGTGCGATCATACCAGCACTAATGCACCGGATCCCATCAGAACTCCGCAGTTAAGCGTGCTTGGGCGAGAGTAGTACTAGGATGGGTGACCTCCTGGGAAGTCCTCGTGTTGCACCCCTGAAAACATCATTTTTTTTTTCCCTTTAAAAATCCACTTACGGCTCAAAAGTGTGTATTTTTTGTTTTAAATCTTTAAATCTATAAATGAATATTGCGGACCAAACATTCCGGGTGCGATCATACCAGCACTAATGCACCGGATCCCATCAGAACTCCGCAGTTAAGCGTGCTTGGGCGAGAGTAGTACTAGGATGGGTGACCTCCTGGGAAGTCCTCGTGTTGCACCCCTGAAAACATCATTTTTTTTCCCTCTAAAAATCTACTTACGGCTCAAAAGTTTGTATTTTTTGTTTTAAATCTTTAAAAACTCATTTATTTCGTTTTCCTTGAGGGGTTAATACCGTGGTCACTAATAAGCAGCGAATAAGAAGTTCCTAGTCAATCCGGGGGAGAAAAGGGAGGACACACGCGCTCGCTATAAATGAATATTGCGGACCAAACATTCCGGGTGCGATCATACCAGCACTAATGCACCGGATCCCATCAGAACTCCGCAGTTAAGCGTGCTTGGGCGAGAGTAGTACTAGGATGGGTGACCTCCTGGGAAGTCCTCGTGTTGCACCCCTGAAAACATCTTTTTTTTTTTTCCCTTTAAAAATCCACTTACGGCTCAAAAGTTTGTATTTTTTGTTTTAAATCTTTAAAAACTCATTTATTTCGTTTTCCTTGAGGGGTTAATACCGTGGTCACTAACAAGCAGCGAATAAGAAGTTCCTAGTCAATCCGGAGGAGAAAAGGGAGGACACACGCGCTCGCTATAAATGAATATTGCGGACCAAACATTCCGGGTGCGATCATACCAGCACTAATGCACCGGATCCCATCAGAACTCCGCAGTTAAGCGTGCTTGGGCGAGAGTAGTACTAGGATGGGTGACCTCCTGGGAAGTCCTCGTGTTGCACCCCTGAAAACATCATTTTCTTTTTCCCTTTAAAAATCCACTTACGGCTCAAAAGTTTGTATTTTTTGTTTTAAATCTTTAAAAACTCATTTATTTCGTTTTCCTTGAGGGGTTAATACCGTGGTCACTAACAAGCAGCGAATAAGAAGTTCCTAGTCAATCCGGGGGAGAAAAGGGAGGACACACGCGCTCGCTATAAATGAATATTGCGGACCAAACATTCCGGGTGCGATCATACCAGCACTAATGCACCGGATCCCATCAGAACTCCGCAGTTAAGCGTGCTTGGGCGAGAGTAGTACTAGGATGGGTGACCTCCTGGGAAGTCCTCGTGTTGCACCCCTGAAAACATCATTTTTTGTTTCCCTTTAAAAATCCACTTACGGCTCAAAAGTTTGTATTTTTTGTTTTAAATCTTTAAATCTATAAATGAATATTGCGGACCAAACATTCCGGGTGCGATCATACCAGCACTAATGCACCGGATCCCATCAGAACTCCGCAGTTAAGCGTGCTTGGGCGAGAGTAGTACTAGGATGGGTGACCTCCTGGGAAGTCCTCGTGTTGCACCCCTGAAAACATCATTTTTTTTTCCCTCTAAAAATCTACTTACGGCTCAAAAGTTTGTATTTTTTGTTTTAAATCTTTAAAAACTCATTTATTTCGTTTTCCTTGAGGGGTTAATACCGTGGTCACTAATAAGCAGCGAATAAGAAGTTCCTAGTCAATCCGGGGGAGAAAAGGGAGGACACACGCGCTCGCTATAAATGAATATTGCGGACCAAACATTCCGGGTGCGATCATACCAGCACTAATGCACCGGATCCCATCAGAACTCCGCAGTTAAGCGTGCTTGGGCGAGAGTAGTACTAGGATGGGTGACCTCCTGGGAAGTCCTCGTGTTGCACCCCTGAAAACATCTTTTTTTTTTTTCCCTTTAAAAATCCACTTACGGCTCAAAAGTTTGTATTTTTTGTTTTAAATCTTTAAAAACTCATTTATTTCGTTTTCCTTGAGGGGTTAATACCGTGGTCACTAACAAGCAGCGAATAAGAAGTTCCTAGTCAATCCGGGGGAGAAAAGGGAGGACACACGCGCTCGCTATAAATGAATATTGCGGACCAAACATTCCGGGTGCGATCATACCAGCACTAATGCACCGGATCCCATCAGAACTCCGCAGTTAAGCGTGCTTGGGCGAGAGTAGTACTAGGATGGGTGACCTCCTGGGAAGTCCTCGTGTTGCACCCCTGAAAACATCATTTTCTTTTTCCCTTTAAAAATCCACTTACGGCTCAAAAGTTTGTATTTTTTGTTTTAAATCTTTAAAAACTCATTTATTTCGTTTTCCTTGAGGGGTTAATACCGTGGTCACTAACAAGCAGCGAATAAGAAGTTCCTAGTCAATCCGGGGGAGAAAAGGGAGGACACACGCGCTCGCTATAAATGAATATTGCGGACCAAACATTCCGGGTGCGATCATACCAGCACTAATGCACCGGATCCCATCAGAACTCCGCAGTTAAGCGTGCTTGGGCGAGAGTAGTACTAGGATGGGTGACCTCCTGGGAAGTCCTCGTGTTGCACCCCTGAAAACATCATTTTTTGTTTCCCTTTAAAAATCCACTTACGGCTCAAAAGTTTGTATTTTTTGTTTTAAATCTTTAAATCTATAAATGAATATTGCGGACCAAACATTCCGGGTGCGATCATACCAGCACTAATGCACCGGATCCCATCAGAACTCCGCAGTTAAGCGTGCTTGGGCGAGAGTAGTACTAGGATGGGTGACCTCCTGGGAAGTCCTCGTGTTGCACCCCTGAAAACATCATTTTTTTTTTTCCCTTTAAAAATCCACTTACGACTCAAAAGTTTGTATTTTTTGTTTTAAATCTTTAAAAACTCATTTATTTCGTTTTCCTTGAGGGGTTAATACCGTGGTCACTAACAAGCAGCGAATAAGAAGTTCCTAGTCAATCCGGGGGAGAAAAGGGAGGACACACGCGCTCGCTATAAATGAATATTGCGGACCAAACATTCCGGGTGCGATCATACCTGCACTAATGCACCGGATCCCATCAGAACTCCGCAGTTAAGCGTGCTTGGGCGAGAGTAGTACTAGGATGGGTGACCTCCTGGGAAGTCCTCGTGTTGCACCCCTGAAAACATCATTTTTTTTTTATCCCTTTAAAAATCCACTTACGGCTCAAAAGTTTGTATTTTTTGTTTTAAATCTTTAAAAACTCATTTATTTCGTTTTCCTTGAGGGGTTAATACCGTGGTCACTAACAAGCAGCGAATAAGAAGTTCCTAGTCAATCCGGGGGAGAAAAGGGAGGACACACGCGCTCGCTATAAATGAATATTGCGGACCAAACATTCCGGGTGCGATCATACCAGCACTAATGCACCGGATCCCATCAGAACTCCGCAGTTAAGCGTGCTTGGGCGAGAGTAGTACTAGGATGGGTGACCTCCTGGGAAGTCCTCGTGTTGCACCCCTGAAAACATCTTTTTTTTTTTTCCCTTTTAAAATCCACTTACGGCTCAAAAGTTTGTATTTTTTGTTTTAAATCTTTAAAAACTCATTTATTTCGTTTTCCTTGAGGGGTTAATACCGTGGTCACTAACAAGCAGCGAATAAGAAGGTCCTAGTCAATCCGGGGGAAAAAAGGGAGGACACACGCGCTCGCTATAAATGAATATTGCGGACCAAACATTCCGGGTGCGATCATACCAGCACTAATGCACCGGATCCCATCAGAACCCCGCAGTTAAGCGTGCTTGGGCGAGAGTAGTACTAGGATGGGTGACCTCCTGGGAAGTCCTCGTGTTGCACCCCTGAAAACATCATTTTTTTTTTCCCTTTAAAAATCCACTTACGGCTCAAAAGTTTGTATTTTTTGTTTTAAATCTTTAAAAACTCATTTATTTCGTTTTCCTTGAAGGGTTAATACCGTGGTCACTAACAAGCAGCGAATAAGAAGGTCCTAGTCAATCCGGGGGAAAAAAGGGAGGACACACGCGCTCGCTATAAATGAATATTGCGGACCAAACATTCCGGGTGCGATCATACCAGCACTAATGCACCGGATCCCATCAGAACTCCGCAGTTAAGCGTGCTTGGGCGAGAGTAGTACTAGGATGGGTGACCTCCTGGGAAGTCCTCGTGTTGCACCCCTGAAAACATCATTTTTTTTTCCCTTTAAAAATCCACTTACGGCTCAAAAGTTTGTATTTTTTGTTTTAAATCTTTAAAAACTCATTTATTTCGTTTTCCTTGAGGGGTTAATACCGTGGTCACTAACAAGCAGCGAATAAGAAGTTCCTAGTCAATCCGGGGGAGAAAAGGGAGGACACACGCGCTCGCTATAAATGAATATTGCGGACCAAACATTCCGGGTGCGATCATACCAGCACTAATGCACTGGATCCCATCAGAACTCCGCAGTTAAGCGTGCTTGGGCGAGAGTAGTACTAGGATGGGTGACCTCCTGGGAAGTCCTCGTGTTGCACCCCTGAAAACATCATTTTTTTTTTCCCTTTAAAAATCCACTTACGGCTCAAAAGTTTGTATTTTTTGTTTTAAATCTTTAAAAACTCATTTATTTCGTTTTCCTTGAGGGGTTAATACCGTGGTCACTAACAAGCAGCGAATAAGAAGTTCCTAGTCAATCCGGGGGAGAAAAGGGAGGACACACGCGCTCGCTATAAATGAATATTGCGGACCGAACATTCCGGGTGCGATCATACCAGCACTAATGCACCGGATCCCATCAGAACTCCGCAGTTAAGCGTGCTTGGGCGAGAGTAGTACTAGGATGGGTGACCTCCTGGGAAGTCCTCGTGTTGCACCCCTGAAAACATCTTTTTTTTTTTTCCCTTTTAAAATCCACTTACGGCTCAAAAGTTTGTATTTTTTGTTTTAAATCTTTAAAAACTCATTTATTTCGTTTTCCTTGAGGGGTTAATACCGTGGTCACTAACAAGCAGCGAATAAGAAGGTCCTAGTCAATCCGGGGGAAAAAAGGGAGGACACACGCGCTCGCTATAAATGAATATTGCGGACCAAACATTCCGGGTGCGATCATACCAGCACTAATGCACCGGATCCCATCAGAACTCCGCAGTTAAGCATGCTTGGGCGAGAGTAGTACTAGGATGGGTGACCTCCTGGGAAGTCCTCGTGTTGCACCCCTGAAAACATCATTTTTTTTTTCCCTTTAAAAATCCACTTACGGCTCAAAAGTTTGTATTTTTTGTTTTAAATCTTTAAAAACTCATTTATTTCGTTTTCCTTGAGGGGTTAATACCGTGGTCACTAACAAGCAGCGAATAAGAAGGTCCTAGTCAATCCGGGGGAAAAAAGGGAGGACACACGCGCTCGCTATAAATGAATATTGCGGACCAAACATTCCGGGTGCGATCATACCAGCACTAATGCACCGGATCCCATCAGAACTCCGCAGTTAAGCGTGCTTGGGCGAGAGTAGTACTAGGATGGGTGACCTCCTGGGAAGTCCTCGTGTTGCACCCCTGAAAACATCATTTTTTTTTCCCTTTAAAAATCCACTTACGGCTCAAAAGTTTGTATTTTTTGTTTTAAATCTTTAAAAACTCATTTATTTCGTTTTCCTTGAGGGGTTAATACCGTGGTCACTAACAAGCAGCGAATAAGAAGTTCCTAGTCAATCCGGGGGAGAAAAGGGAGGACACACGCGCTCGCTATAAATGAATATTGCGGACCAAACATTCCGGGTGCGATCATACCAGCACTAATGCACTGGATCCCATCAGAACTCCGCAGTTAAGCGTGCTTGGGCGAGAGTAGTACTAGGATGGGTGACCTCCTGGGAAGTCCTCGTGTTGCACCCCTGAAAACATCATTTTTTTTTTCCCTTTAAAAATCCACTTACGGCTCAAAAGTTTGTATTTTTTGTTTTAAATCTTTAAAAACTCATTTATTTCGTTTTCCTTGAGGGGTTAATACCGTGGTCACTAACAAGCAGCGAATAAGAAGTTCCTAGTCAATCCGGGGGAGAAAAGGGAGGACACACGCGCTCGCTATAAATGAATATTGCGGACCGAACATTCCGGGTGCGATCATACAAGCACTAATGCACCGGATCCCATCAGAACTCCGCAGTTAAGCGTGCTTGGGCGAGAGTAGTACTAGGATGGGTGACCTCCTGGGAAGTCCTCGTGTTGCACCCCTGAAAACATCATTTTTTTTTTTCCCTTTAAAAATCCACTTACGGCTCAAAAGTTTGTATTTTTTGTTTTAAATCTTTAAAAACTCATTTATTTCGTTTTCCTTAAGGGGTTAATACCGTGGTCACTAACAAGCAGCGAATAAGAAGTTCCTCGTCAATCCGGGGGAGAAAAGGGAGGACACACGCGCTCGCTATAAATGAATATTGCGGACCAAACATTCCGGGTGCGATCATACCTGCACTAATGCACCGGATCCCATCAGAACTCCGCAGTTAAGCGTGCTTGGGCGAGAGTAGTACTAGGATGGGTGACCTCCTGGGAAGTCCTTGTGTTGCACCCCTGAAAACATCATTTTTTTTTTATCCCTTTAAAAATCCACTTACGGCTCAAAAGTTTGTATTTTTTGTTTTAAATCTTTAAAAACTCATTTATTTCGTTTTCCTTGAGGGGTTAATACCGTGGTCACTAACAAGCAGCGAATAAGAAGTTCCTAGTCAATCCGGGGGAGAAAAGGGAGGACACACGCGCTCGCTATAAATGAATATTGCGGACCAAACATTCCGGGTGCGATCATACCAGCACTAATGCACCGGATCCCATCAGAACTCCGCAGTTAAGCGTGCTTGGGCGAGAGTAGTACTAGGATGGGTGACCTCCTGGGAAGTCCTCGTGTTGCACCCCTGAAAACATCATTTTTTTTTCCCTTTAAAAATCCACTTACGGCTCAAAAGTTTGTATTTTTTGTTTTAAATCTTTAAAAACTCATTTATTTCGTTTTCCTTGAGGGGTTAATACCGTGGTCACTAACAAGAAGCGAATAAGAAGTTCCTAGTCAATCCGGGGGAGAAAAGGGAGGACACACGCGCTCGCTATAAATGAATATTGCGGACCAAACATTCCGGGTGCGATCATACCAGCACTAATGCACTGGATCCCATCAGAACTCCGCAGTTAAGCGTGCTTGGGCGAGAGTAGTACTAGGATGGGTGACCTCCTGGGAAGTCCTCGTGTTGCACCCCTGAAAACATCATTTTTTTTTTCCCTTTAAAAATCCACTTACGGCTCAAAAGTTTGTATTTTTTGTTTTAAATCTTTAAAAACTCATTTATTTCGTTTTCCTTGAGGGGTTAATACCGTGGTCACTAACAAGCAGCGAATAAGAAGTTCCTAGTCAATCCGGGGGAGAAAAGGGAGGACACACGCGCTCGCTATAAATGAATATTGCGGACCGAACATTCCGGGTGCGATCATACCAGCACTAATGCACCGGATCCCATCAGAACTCCGCAGTTAAGCGTGCTTGGGCGAGAGTAGTACTAGGATGGGTGACCTCCTGGGAAGTCCTCGTGTTGCACCCCTGAAAACATCATTTTTTTTTTTCCCTTTAAAAATCCACTTACGGCTCAAAAGTTTGTATTTTTTGTTTTAAATCTTTAAAAACTCATTTATTTCGTTTTCCTTGAGGGGTTAATACCGTGGTCACTAACAAGCAGCGAATAAGAAGTTCCTCGTCAATCCGGGGGAGAAAAGGGAGGACACACGCGCTCGCTATAAATGAATATTGCGGACCAAACATTCCGGGTGCGATCATACCTGCACTAATGCACCGGATCCCATCAGAACTCCGCAGTTAAGCGTGCTTGGGCGAGAGTAGTACTAGGATGGGTGACCTCCTGGGAAGTCCTTGTGTTGCACCCCTGAAAACATCATTTTTTTTTTATCCCTTTAAAAATCCACTTACGGCTCAAAAGTTTGTATTTTTTGTTTTAAATCTTTAAAAACTCATTTATTTCGTTTTCCTTGAGGGGTTAATACCGTGGTCACTAACAAGCAGCGAATAAGAAGTTCCTAGTCAATCCGGGGGAGAAAAGGGAGGACACACGCGCTCGCTATAAATGAATATTGCGGACCAAACATTCCGGGTGCGATCATACCTGCACTAATGCACCGGATCCCATCAGAACTCCGCAGTTAAGCGTGCTTGGGCGAGAGTAGTACTAGGATGGGTGACCTCCTGGGAAGTCCTCGTGTTGCACCCCTGAAAACATCATTTTTTTTTTATCCCTTTAAAAATCCACTTACGGCTCAAAAGTTTGTATTTTTTGTTTTAAATCTTTAAAAACTCATTTATTTCGTTTTCCTTGAGGGGTTAATACCGTGGTCACTAACAAGCAGCGAATAAGAAGTTCCTAGTCAATCCGGGGGAGAAAAGGGAGGACACACGCGCTCGCAATAAATGAATATTGCGGACCAAACATTCCGGTTGCGATCATACCAGCACTAATGCACCGGATCCCATCAGAACTCCGCAGTTAAGCGTGCTTGGGCGAGAGTAGTACTAGGATGGGTGACCTCCTGGGAAGTCCTCGTGTTGCACCCCTGAAAACATCATTTTTTTTTTCCCTTTAAAAATCCACTTACGGCTCAAAAGTTTGTATTTTTTGTTTTAAATCTTTAAAAACTCATTTATTTCGTTTTCCTTGAGGGGTTAATACCGTGGTCACTAACAAGCAGCGAATAAGAAGTTCCTAGTCAATCCGGGGGAGAAAAGGGAGGACACACGCGCTCGCTATAAATGAATATTGCGGACCAAACATTCCGGGTGCGATCATACCAGCACTAATGCACCGGATCCCATCAGAACTCCGCAGTTAAGCGTGCTTGGGCGAGAGTAGTACTAGGATGGGTGACCTCCTGGGAAGTCCTCGTGTTGCACCCCTGAAAACATCATTTTTTTTTTCCCTTTAAAAATCCACTTACGGCTCAAAAGTTTGTATTTTTTGTTTTAAATCTTTAAATCTATAAATGAATATTGCGGACCAAACATTCCGGGTGCGATCATACCAGCATTAATGCACCGGATCCCATCAGAACTCCGCAGTTAAGCGTGCTTGGGCGAGAGAAGTACTAGGATGGGTGACCTCCTGGGAAGTCCTCGTGTTGCACCCCTGAAAACATCATTTTTTTTTTCCCTTTAAAAATCCACTTACGGCTCAAAAGTTTGTATTTTGTGTTTTAAATCTTTAAAAACTCATTTATTTCGTTTTCCTTGAGGGGTTAATACCGTGGTCACTAACAAGCAGCGAATAAGAAGTTCCTAGTCAATCCGGGGGAGAAAAGGAAGGACACACGCGCTCGCTATAAATGAATATTGCGGACCAAACATTGCGGGTGCGATCATACCAGCACTAATGCACCGGATCCCATCAGAACTCCGCAGTTAAGCGTGCTTGGGCGAGAGTAGTACTAGGATGGGTGACTTCCTGGGAAGTCCTCGTGTTGCACCCCTGAAAACATCATTTTTTTTTCCCTTTATAAATCCACTTACGGCTCAAAAGTTTGTATTTTTTGTTTTAAATCTTTAAAAACTCATTTATTTCGTTTTCCTAGAGGGGTTAATACCGTGGTCACTAACAAGAAGCGAATAAGAAGTTCCTAGTCAATCCGGGGGAGAAAAGGGAGGACACACGCGCTCGCTATAAATGAATATTGCGGACCAAACATTCCGGGTGCGATCATACCAGCACTAATGCACCGGATCCCATCAAAACTCCGCAGTTAAGCGTGCCTGGGCGAGAGTAGTACTAGGATGGGTGACCTCCTGGGAAGTCCTCGTGTTGCACCCCTGAAAACATCATTTTTTTTTCCCTTTAAAAATCCACTTACGGCTCAAAAGTTTGTATTTTTTGTTTTAAATCTTTAAATCTATAAATGAATATTGCGGACCAAACATTCCGGGTGCGATCATACCAGCACTAATGCACCGGATCCCATCAGAACTCCGCAGTTAAGCGTGCTTGGGCGAGAGTAGTACTAGGATGGGTGACCTCCTGGGAAGTCCTCGTGTTGCACCCCTGAAAACATCATTTTTTTTTTCCCTTTAAAAATCCACTTACGGCTCAAAAGTTTGTATTTTTTGTTTTAAATCTTTAAAAACTCATTTATTTCGTTTTCCTTGAGGGGTTAATACCGTGGTCACTAACAAGCAGCGAATAAGAAGTTCCTAGTCAATCCGGGGGAGAAAAGGAAGGACACACGCGCTCGCTATAAATGAATATTGCGGACCAAACATTCCGGGTGCGATCATACCAGCACTAATGCACCGGATCCCATCAGAACTCCGCAGTTAAGCGTGCTTGGGCGAGAGTAGTACTAGGATGGGTGACCTCCTGGGAAGTCCTCGTGTTGCACCCCTGAAAACATCATTTTTTGTTTCCCTTTAAAAATCCACTTACGGCTCAAAAGTTTGTATTTTTTGTTTTAAATCTTTAAATCTATAAATGAATATTGCGGACCAAACATTCCGGGTGCGATCATACCAGCACTAATGCACCGGATCCCATCAGAACTCCGCAGTTAAGCGTGCTTGGGCGAGAGTAGTACTAGGATGGGTGACCTCCTGGGAAGTCCTCGTGTTGCACCCCTGAAAACATCATTTTTTTTTTCCCTTTAAAAATCCACTTACGGCTCAAAAGTTTGTATTTTTTGTTTTAAATCTTTAAAAACTCATTTATTTCGTTTTCCTTGAGGGGTTAATACCGTGGTCACTAACAAGCAGGGAATAAGAAGTTCCTAGTCAATCCGGGGGAGAAAAGGGAGGACACACGCGCTCGCTATAAATGAATATTGCGGACCAAACATTCCGGGTGCGATCGTACCAGCACTAATGCACCGGATCCCATCAGAACTCCGCAGTTAAGCGTGCTTGGGCGAGAGTAGTACTAGGATGGGTGACCTCCTGGGAAGTCCTCGTGTTGCACCCCTGAAAACATCATTTTTTTTTTCCCTTTAAAAATCCACTTACGGCTCAAAAGTTTGTATTTTTTGTTTTAAATCTTTAAAAACTCATTTATTTCGTTTTCCTTGAGGGGTTAATACCGTGGTCACTAACAAGCAGCGAATAAGAAGTTCCTAGTCAATCCGGGGGAGAAAAGGGAGGACACACGCGCTCGCTATAAATGAATATTGCGGACCAAACATTCCGGGTGCGATCATACCAGCACTAATGCACCGGATCCCATCAGAACTCCGCAGTTAAGCGTGCTTGGGCGAGAGTAGTACTAGGATGGGTGACCTCCTGGGAAGTCCTCGTGTTGCACCCCTGAAAACATCATTTTTTTTTTCCCTTTAAAAATCCACTTACGGCTCAAAAGTTTGTATTTTTTGTTTTAAATCTTTAAATCTATAAATGAATATTGCGGACCAAACATACCGGGTGCGATCATACCAGCACTAATGCACCGGATCCCATCAGAACTCCGCAGTTAAGCGTGCTTGGGCGAGAGTAGTACTAGGATGGGTGACCTCCTGGGAAGTCCTCGTGTTGCACCCCTGAAAACATCATTTTTTTTCCCTCTAAAAATCTACTTACGGCTCAAAAGTTTGTATTTTTTGTTTTAAATCTTTAAAAACTCATTTATTTCGTTTTCCTTGAGGGGTTAATACCGTGGTCACTAATAAGCAGCGAATAAGAAGTTCCTAGTCAATCCGGGGGAGAAAAGGGAGGACACACGCGCTCGCTATAAATGAATATTGCGGACCAAACATTCCGGGTGCGATCATACCAGCACTAATGCACCGGATCCCATCAGAACTCCGCAGTTAAGCGTGCTTGGGCGAGAGTAGTACTAGGATGGGTGACCTCCTGGGAAGTCCTCGTGTTGCACCCCTGAAAACATCTTTTTTTTTTTTCCCTTTAAAAATCCACTTACGGCTCAAAAGTTTGTATTTTTTGTTTTAAATCTTTAAAAACTCATTTATTTCGTTTTCCTTGAGGGGTTAATACCGTGGTCACTAACAAGCAGCGAATAAGAAGTACCTAGTCAATCCGGGGGAGAAAAGGGAGGACACACGCGCTCGCTATAAATGAATATTGCGGACCAAACATTCCGGGTGCGATCATACCAGCACTAATGCACCGGATCCCATCAGAACTCCGCAGTTAAGCGTGCTTGGGCGAGAGTAGTACTAGGATGGGTGACCTCCTGGGAAGTCCTCGTGTTGCACCCCTGAAAACATCATTTTCTTTTTCCCTTTAAAAATCCACTTACGGCTCAAAAGTTTGTATTTTTTGTTTTAAATCTTTAAAAACTCATTTATTTCGTTTTCCTTGAGGGGTTAATACCGTGGTCACTAACAAGCAGCGAATAAGAAGTTCCTAGTCAATCCGGGGGAGAAAAGGGAGGACACACGCGCTCGCTATAAATGAATATTGCGGACCAAACATTCCGGGTGCGATCATACCAGCACTAATGCACCGGATCCCATCCGAACTCCGCAGTTAAGCGTGCTTGGGCGAGAGTAGTACTAGGATGGGTGACCTCCTGGGAAGTCCTCGTGTTGCACCCCTGAAAACATCATTTTTTGTTTCCCTTTAAAAATCCACTTACGGCTCAAAAGTTTGTATTTTTTGTTTTAAATCTTTAAATCTATAAATGAATATTGCGGACCAAACATTCCGGGTGCGATCATACCAGCACTAATGCACCGGATCCCATCAGAACTCCGCAGTTAAGCGTGCTTGGGCGAGAGTAGTACTAGGATGGGTGACCTCCTGGGAAGTCCTCGTGTTGCACCCCTGAAAACATCATTTTTTTTCCCTCTAAAAATCTACTTACGGCTCAAAAGTTTGTATTTTTTGTTTTAAATCTTTAAAAACTCATTTATTTCGTTTTCCTTGAGGGGTTAATACCGTGGTCACTAATAAGCAGCGAATAAGAAGTTCCTAGTCAATCCGGGGGAGAAAAGGGAGGACACACGCGCTCGCTATAAATGAATATTGCGGACCAAACATTCCGGGTGCGATCATACCAGCACTAATGCACCGGATCCCATCAGAACTCCGCAGTTAAGCGTGCTTGGGCGAGAGTAGTACTAGGATGGGTGACCTCCTGGGAAGTCCTCGTGTTGCACCCCTGAAAACATCTTTTTTTTTTTTCCCTTTAAAAATCCACTTACGGCTCAAAAGTTTGTATTTTTTGTTTTAAATCTTTAAAAACTCATTTATTTCGTTTTCCTTGAGGGGTTAATACCGTGGTCACTAACAAGCAGCGAATAAGAAGTTCCTAGTCAATCCGGGGGAGAAAAGGGAGGACACACGCGCTCGCTATAAATGAATATTGCGGACCAAACATTCCGGGTGCGATCATACCAGCACTAATGCACCGGATCCCATCAGAACTCCGCAGTTAAGCGTGCTTGGGCGAGAGTAGTACTAGGATGGGTGACCTCCTGGGAAGTCCTCGTGTTGCACCCCTGAAAACATCATTTTCTTTTTCCCTTTAAAAATCCACTTACGGCTCAAAAGTTTGTATTTTTTGTTTTAAATCTTTAAAAACTCATTTATTTCGTTTTCCTTGAGGGGTTAATACCGTGGTCACTAACAAGCAGCGAATAAGAAGTTCCTAGTCAATCCGGGGGAGAAAAGGGAGGACACACGCGCTCGCTATAAATGAATATTGCGGACCAAACATTCCGGGTGCGATCATACCAGCACTAATGCACCGGATCCCATCAGAACTCCGCAGTTAAGCGTGCTTGGGCGAGAGTAGTACTAGGATGGGTGACCTCCTGGGAAGTCCTCGTGTTGCACCCCTGAAAACATCATTTTTTGTTTCCCTTTAAAAATCCACTTACGGCTCAAAAGTTTGTATTTTTTGTTTTAAATCTTTAAATCTATAAATGAATATTGCGGACCAAACATTCCGGGTGCGATCATACCAGCACTAATGCACCGGATCCCATCAGAACTCCGCAGTTAAGCGTGCTTGGGCGAGAGTAGTACTAGGATGGGTGACCTCCTGGGAAGTCCTCGTGTTGCACCCCTGAAAACATCATTTTTTTTTTTCCCTTTAAAAATCCACTTACGGCTCAAAAGTTTGTATTTTTTGTTTTAAATCTTTAAAAACTCATTTATTTCGTTTTCCTTGAGGGGTTAATACCGTGGTCACTAACAAGCAGCGAATAAGAAGTTCCTAGTCAATCCGGGGGAGAAAAGGGAGGACACACGCGCTCGCTATAAATGAATATTGCGGACCAAACATTCCGGGTGCGATCATACCTGCACTAATGCACCGGATCCCATCAGAACTCCGCAGTTAAGCGTGCTTGGGCGAGAGTAGTACTAGGATGGGTGACCTCCTGGGAAGTCCTCGTGTTGCACCCCTGAAAACATCATTTTTTTTTTATCCCTTTAAAAATCCACTTACGGCTCAAAAGTTTGTATTTTTTGTTTTAAATCTTTAAAAACTCATTTATTTCGTTTTCCTTGAGGGGTTAATACCGTGGTCACTAACAAGCAGCGAATAAGAAGTTCCTAGTCAATCCGGGGGAGAAAAGGGAGGACACACGCGCTCGCTATAAATGAATATTGCGGACCAAACATTCCGGGTGCGATCATACCAGCACTAATGCACCGGATCCCATCAGAACTCCGCAGTTAAGCGTGCTTGGGCGAGAGTAGTACTAGGATGGGTGACCTCCTGGGAAGTCCTCGTGTTGCACCCCTGAAAACATCTTTTTTTTTTTACCCTTTTAAAATCCACTTACGGCTCAAAAGTTTGTATTTTTTGTTTTAAATCTTTAAAAACTTATTTATTTCGTTTTCCTTGAGGGGTTAATACCGTGGTCACTAACAAGCAGCGAATAAGAAGGTCCTAGTCAATCCGGGGGAAAAAAGGGAGGACACACGCGCTCGCTATAAAAGAATATTGCGGACCAAACATTCCGGGTGCGATCATACCAGCACTAATGCACCGGATCCCATCAGAACTCCGCAGTTAAGCGTGCTTGGGCGAGAGTAGTACTAGGATGGGTGACCTCCTGGGAAGTCCTCGTGTTGCACCCCTGAAAACATCATTTTTTTTTTCCCTTTAAAAATCCACTTACGGCTCAAAAGTTTGTATTTTTTGTTTTAAATCTTTAAAAACTCATTTATTTCGTTTTCCTTGAGGGGTTAATACCGTGGTCACTAACAAGCAGCGAATAAGAAGTTCCTAGTCAATCCGGGGGAGAAAAGGGAGGACACACGCGCTCGCTATAAATGAATATTGCGGACCAAACATTCCGGGTGCGATCATACCAGCACTAATGCACCGGATCCCATCAGAACTCCGTAGTGAAGCGTGCTTGGGCGAGAGTAGTACTAGGATGGGTGACCTCCTGGGAAGTCCTCGTGTTGCACCCCTGAAAACATCATTTTTTTTTTCCCTTTAAAAATCCACTTACGGCTCAAAAGTTTGTATTTTTTGTTTTAAATCTTTAAAAACTCATTTATTTCGTTTTCCATGAGGGGTTAATACCGTGGTTACTAACAAGCAGCGAATAAGAAGTTCCTAGTCAATCTGGGGGAGAAAAGGGAGGACACACGCGCTCGCTATAAATGAATATTGCGGAACAAACATTCCGGGTGCGATCATACCAGCACTAATGCACCGGATCCCATCAGAACTCCGCAGTTAAGCGCGCTTGGGCGAGAGTAGTACTAGGATGGGTGACCTCCTGGGAAGTCCTCGTGTTGCACCCCTGAAAACATCTTTTTTTTTTTTCCCTTTTAAAATCCACTTACGGCTCAAAAGTTTGTATTTTTTGTTTTAAATCTTTAAAAACTCATTTATTTCGTTTTCCTTGAGGGGTTAATACCGTGGTCACTAACAAGCAGCGAATAAGAAGGTCCTAGTCAATCCGGGGGAAAAAAGGGAGGACACACGCGCTCGCTATAAATGAATATTGCGGACCAAACATTCCGGGTGCGATCATACCAGCACTAATGCACCGGATCCCATCAGAACTCCGCAGTTAAGCGTGCTTGGGCGAGAGTAGTACTAGGATGGGTGACCTCCTGGGAAGTCCTCGTGTTGCACCCCTGAAAACATCATTTTTTTTTTCCCTTTAAAAATCCACTTACGGCTCAAAAGTTTGTATTTTTTGTTTTAAATCTTTAAAAACTCATTTATTTCGTTTTCCTTGAGGGGTTAATACCGTGGTCACTAACAAGCAGCGAATAAGAAGTTCCTAGTCAATCCGGGGGAGAAAAGGGAGGACACACGCGCTCGCTATAAATGAATATTGCGGACCAAACATTCCGGGTGCGATCATACCAGCACTAATGCACTGGATCCCATCAGAACTCCGCAGTTAAGCGTGCTTGGGCGAGAGTAGTACTAGGATGGGTGACCTCCTGGGAAGTCCTCGTGTTGCACCCCTGAAAACATCATTTTTTTTTTCCCTTTAAAAATCCACTTACGGCTCAAAAGTTTGTATTTTTTGTTTTAAATCTTTAAAAACTCATTTATTTCGTTTTCCTTGAGGGGTTAATACCGTGGTCACTAACAAGCAGCGAATAAGAAGTTCCTAGTCAATCCGGGGGAGAAAAGGGAGGACACACGCGCTCGCTATAAATGAATATTGCGGACCGAACATTCCGGGTGCGATCATACCAGCACTAATGCACCGGATCCCATCAGAACTCCGCAGTTAAGCGTGCTTGGGCGAGAGTAGTACTAGGATGGGTGACCTCCTGGGAAGTCCTCGTGTTGCACCCCTGAAAACATCATTTTTTTTTCCCTTTAAAAATCCACTTACGGCTCAAAAGTTTGTATTTTTTGTTTTAAATCTTTAAAAACTCATTTATTTCGTTTTCCTTGAGGGGTTAATACCGTGGTCACTAACAAGCAGCGAATAAGAAGTTCCTAGTCAATCCGGCGGAGAAAAGGGAGGACACACGCGCTCGCTATAAATGAATATTGCGGACCAAACATTCCGGGTGCGATCATACCAGCACTAATGCACCGGATCCCATCAGAACTCCGCAGTTAAGCGTGCTTGGGCGAGAGTAGTACTAGGATGGGTGACCTCCTGGGAAGTCCTCGTGTTGCACCCCTGAAAACATCATTTTTTTTTTCCCTTTAAAAATCCACTTACGGCTCAAAAGTTTGTATTTTTTGTTTTAAATCTTTAAATCTATAAATGAATATTGCGGACCAAACATTCCGGGTGCGATCATACCAGCACTAATGCACCGGATCCCATCAGAACTCCGCAGTTAAGCGCGCTTGGGCGAGAGTAGTACTAGGATGGGTGACCTCCTGGGAAGTCCTCGTGTTGCACCCCTGAAAACATCATTTTTTTTTTCCCTTTAAAAATCCACTTACGGCTCAAAAGTTTGTATTTTTTGTTTTAAATCTTTAAAAACTCATTTATTTCGTTTTCCTTGAGGGGTTAATACCGTGGTCACTAACAAGCAGCGAATAAGAAGTTCCTAGTCAATCCGGGGGAGAAAAGGGAGGACACACGCGCTCGCTATAAATGAATATTGCGGACCAAACATTCCGGGTGCGATCATACCAGCACTAATGCACCGGATCCCATCAGAACTCCGCAGTTAAGCGTGCTTGGGCGAGAGTAGTACTAGGATGGGTGACCTCCTGGGAAGTCCTCGTGTTGCACCCCTGAAAACATCATTTTTTGTTTCCCTTTAAAAATCCACTTACGGCTCAAAAGTTTGTATTTTTTGTTTTAAATCTTTAAATCTATAAATGAATATTGCGGACCAAACATTCCGGGTGCGATCATACCAGCACTAATGCACCGGATCCCATCAGAACTCCGCAGTTAAGCGTGCTTGGGCGAGAGTAGTACTAGGATGGGTGACCTCCTGGGAAGTCCTCGTGTTGCACCCCTGAAAACATCATTTTTTTTTTTCCCTTTAAAAATCCACTTACGGCTCAAAAGTTTGTATTTTTTGTTTTAAATCTTTAAAAACTCATTTATTTCGTTTTCCTTGAGGGGTTAATACCGTGGTCACTAACAAGCAGCGAATAAGAAGTTCCTAGTCAATCCGGGGGAGAAAAGGGAGGACACACGCGCTCGCTATAAATGAATATTGCGGACCAAACATTCCGGGTGCGATCATACCTGCACTAATGCACCGGATCCCATCAGAACTCCGCAGTTAAGCGTGCTTGGGCGAGAGTAGTACTAGGATGGGTGACCTCCTGGGAAGTCCTCGTGTTGCACCCCTGAAAACATCATTTTTTTTTTATCCCTTTAAAAATCCACTTACGGCTCAAAAGTTTGTATTTTTTGTTTTAAATCTTTAAAAACTCATTTATTTCGTTTTCCTTGAGGGGTTAATACCGTGGTCACTAACAAGCAGCGAATAAGAAGTTCCTAGTCAATCCGGGGGAGAAAAGGGAGGACACACGCGCTCGCTATAAATGAATATTGCGGACCAAACATTCCGGGTGCGATCATACCAGCACTAATGCACCGGATCCCATCAGAACTCCGCAGTTAAGCGTGCTTGGGCGAGAGTAGTACTAGGATGGGTGACCTCCTGGGAAGTCCTCGTGTTGCACCCCTGAAAACATCTTTTTTTTTTTACCCTTTTAAAATCCACTTACGGCTCAAAAGTTTGTATTTTTTGTTTTAAATCTTTAAAAACTTATTTATTTCGTTTTCCTTGAGGGGTTAATACCGTGGTCACTAACAAGCAGCGAATAAGAAGGTCCTAGTCAATCCGGGGGAAAAAAGGGAGGACACACGCGCTCGCTATAAAAGAATATTGCGGACCAAACATTCCGGGTGCGATCATACCAGCACTAATGCACCGGATCCCATCAGAACTCCGCAGTTAAGCGTGCTTGGGCGAGAGTAGTACTAGGATGGGTGACCTCCTGGGAAGTCCTCGTGTTGCACCCCTGAAAACATCATTTTTTTTTTCCCTTTAAAAATCCACTTACGGCTCAAAAGTTTGTATTTTTTGTTTTAAATCTTTAAAAACTCATTTATTTCGTTTTCCTTGAGGGGTTAATACCGTGGTCACTAACAAGCAGCGAATAAGAAGTTCCTAGTCAATCCGGGGGAGAAAAGGGAGGACACACGCGCTCGCTATAAATGAATATTGCGGACCAAACATTCCGGGTGCGATCATACCAGCACTAATGCACCGGATCCCATCAGAACTCCGCAGTGAAGCGTGCTTGGGCGAGAGTAGTACTAGGATGGGTGACCTCCTGGGAAGTCCTCGTGTTGCACCCCTGAAAACATCATTTTTTTTTTCCCTTTAAAAATCCACTTACGGCTCAAAAGTTTGTATTTTTTGTTTTAAATCTTTAAAAACTCATTTATTTCGTTTTCCTTGAGGGGTTAATACCGTGGTTACTAACAAGCAGCGAATAAGAAGTTCCTAGTCAATCTGGGGGAGAAAAGGGAGGACACACGCGCTCGCTATAAATGAATATTGCGGAACAAACATTCCGGGTGCGATCATACCAGCACTAATGCACCGGATCCCATCAGAACTCCGCAGTTAAGCGCGCTTGGGCGAGAGTAGTACTAGGATGGGTGACCTCCTGGGAAGTCCTCGTGTTGCACCCCTGAAAACATCTTTTTTTTTTTTCCCTTTTAAAATCCACTTACGGCTCAAAAGTTTGTATTTTTTGTTTTAAATCTTTAAAAACTCATTTATTTCGTTTTCCTTGAGGGGTTAATACCGTGGTCACTAACAAGCAGCGAATAAGAAGGTCCTAGTCAATCCGGGGGAAAAAAGGGAGGACACACGCGCTCGCTATAAATGAATATTGCGGACCAAACATTCCGGGTGCGATCATACCAGCACTAATGCACCGGATCCCATCAGAACTCCGCAGTTAAGCGTGCTTGGGCGAGAGTAGTACTAGGATGGGTGACCTCCTGGGAAGTCCTCGTGTTGCACCCCTGAAAACATCATTTTTTTTTTCCCTTTAAAAATCCACTTACGGCTCAAAAGTTTGTATTTTTTGTTTTAAATCTTTAAAAACTCATTTATTTCGTTTTCCTTGAGGGGTTAATACCGTGGTCACTAACAAGCAGCGAATAAGAAGTTCCTAGTCAATCCGGGGGAGAAAAGGGAGGACACACGCGCTCGCTATAAATGAATATTGCGGACCAAACATTCCGGGTGCGATCATACCAGCACTAATGCACTGGATCCCATCAGAACTCCGCAGTTAAGCGTGCTTGGGCGAGAGTAGTACTAGGATGGGTGACCTCCTGGGAAGTCCTCGTGTTGCACCCCTGAAAACATCATTTTTTTTTTCCCTTTAAAAATCCACTTACGGCTCAAAAGTTTGTATTTTTTGTTTTAAATCTTTAAAAACTCATTTATTTCGTTTTCCTTGAGGGGTTAATACCGTGGTCACTAACAAGCAGCGAATAAGAAGTTCCTAGTCAATCCGGGGGAGAAAAGGGAGGACACACGCGCTCGCTATAAATGAATATTGCGGACCGAACATTCCGGGTGCGATCATACCAGCACTAATGCACCGGATCCCATCAGAACTCCGCAGTTAAGCGTGCTTGGGCGAGAGTAGTACTAGGATGGGTGACCTCCTGGGAAGTCCTCGTGTTGCACCCCTGAAAACATCATTTTTTTTTCCCTTTAAAAATCCACTTACGGCTCAAAAGTTTGTATTTTTTGTTTTAAATCTTTAAAAACTCATTTATTTCGTTTTCCTTGAGGGGTTAATACCGTGGTCACTAACAAGCAGCGAATAAGAAGTTCCTAGTCAATCCGGCGGAGAAAAGGGAGGACACACGCGCTCGCTATAAATGAATATTGCGGACCAAACATTCCGGGTGCGATCATACCAGCACTAATGCACCGGATCCCATCAGAACTCCGCAGTTAAGCGTGCTTGGGCGAGAGTAGTACTAGGATGGGTGACCTCCTGGGAAGTCCTCGTGTTGCACCCCTGAAAACATCATTTTTTTTTTCCCTTTAAAAATCCACTTACGGCTCAAAAGTTTGTATTTTTTGTTTTAAATCTTTAAATCTATAAATGAATATTGCGGACCAAACATTCCGGGTGCGATCATACCAGCACTAATGCACCGGATCCCATCAGAACTCCGCAGTTAAGCGCGCTTGGGCGAGAGTAGTACTAGGATGGGTGACCTCCTGGGAAGTCCTCGTGTTGCACCCCTGAAAACATCATTTTTTTTTCCCTTTAAAAATCCACTTACGGCTCAAAAGTTTGTATTTTTTGTTTTAAATCTTTAAAAACTCATTTATTTCGTTTTCCTTGAGGGGTTAATACCGTGGTCACTAACAAGCAGCGAATAAGAAGTTCCTAGTCAATCCGGGGGAGAAAAGGAAGGACACACGCGCTCGCTATAAATGAATATTGCGGACCAAACATTCCGGGTGCGATCATACCAGCACTAATGCACCGGATCCCATCAGAACTCCGCAGTTAAGCGTGCTTGGGCGAGAGTAGTACTAGGATGGGTGACCTCCTGTGAAGTCCTCGTGTTGCACCCCTGAAAACATCATTTTTTTTTCCCTTTAAAAATCCACTTACGGCTCAAAAGTTTGTATTTTTTGTTTTAAATCTTTAAATCTATAAATGAATATTGCGGACCAAACATTCCGGGTGCGATCATACCAGCACTAATGCACCGGATCCCATCAGAACTCCGCAGTTAAGCGTGCTTGGGCGTGAGTAGTACTAGGATGGGTGACCTCCTGGGAAGTCCTCGTGTTGCACCCCTGAAAACATCATTTTTTTTCCCTTTAAAAATCCACTTACGGCTCAAAAGTTTGTATTTTTTGTTTTAAATCTTTAAAAACTAATTTATTTCGTTTTCCTTGAGGGGTTAATACCGTGGTCACTAACAAGCAGCGAATAAGAAGTTCCTAGTCAATCCGGGGGAGAAAAGGGAGGACACACGCGCTCGCTATAAATGAATATTGCGGACCAAACATTCCGGGTGCGATCATACCAGCACTAATGCACCGGATCCCATCAGAACTCCGCAGTTAAGCGTGCTTGGGCGAGAGTAGTACTAGGATGGGTGACGTCCTGGGAAGTCCTCGTGTTGCACCCCTGAAAACATCATTTTTTTTTCCCTTTAAAAATCCACTTACGGCTCAAAAGTTTGTATGTTTTGTTTTAAATCTTTAAAAACTCATTTATTTCGTTTTCCTTGAGGGGTTAATACCGTGGTCACTAACAAGCAGCGAATAAGAAGTTCCTTGTCAATCCGGGGGAGAAAAGGGAGGACACACGCGCTCGCTATAAATGAATATTGCGGACCAAACATTCCGGGTGCGATCATACCAGCACTAATGCACCGGATCCCATCAGAACTCCGCAGTTAAGCGTGCTTGGGCGAGAGTAGTACTAGGATGGGTGACCTCCTGGGAAGTCCTCGTGTTGCACCCCTGAAAATATCTTTTTTTTTTTCCCTTTAAAAATCCACTTACGGCTCAAAAGTTTGTATTTTTTGTTTTAAATCTTTAAATCTATAAATGAATATTGCGGACCAAACATTCCGGGTGCGATCATACCAGCACTAATGCACCGGATCCCATCAGAACTCCGCAGTTAAGCGTGCTTGGGCGAGAGTAGTACTAGGATGGGTGACCTCCTGGGAAGTCCTCGTGTTGCACCCCTGAAAACATCATTTTTTTTCCCTCTAAAAATCCACTTACGGCTCAAAAGTTTGTATTTTTTGTTTTAAATCTTTAAAAACTCATTTATTTCGTTTTCCTTGAGGGGTTAATACCGTGGTCACTAACAAGCAGCGAATAAGAAGTTCCTAGTCAATCCGGGGGAGAAAAGGAAGGACACACGCGCTCGCTATAAATGAATATTGCGGACCAAACATTCCGGGTGCGATCATACCTGCACTAATGCACCGGATCCCATCAGAACTCCGCAGTTAAGCGTGCTTGGGCGAGAGTAGTACTAGGATGGGTGACCTCCTGGGAAGTCCTCGTGTTGCACCCCTGAAAACATCATTTTTTTTTTATCCCTTTAAAAATCCACTTACGGCTCAAAAGTTTGTATTTTTTGTTTTAAATCTTTAAAAACTCATTTATTTCGTTTTCCTTGATGGGTTAATACCGTGGTCACTAACAAGCAGCGAATAAGAAGTTCCTAGTCAATCCGGGGGAGAAAAGGGAGGACACACGCGCTCGCTATAAATGAATATTGCGGACCAAACATTCCGGGTGCGATCATACCAGCACTAATGTACCGGATCCCATCAGAACTCCGCAGTTAAGCGTGCTTGGGCGAGAGTAGTACTAGGATGGGTGACCTCCTGGGAAGTCCTCGTGTTGCACCCCTGAAAACATCTTTTTTTTTTTTCCCTTTAAAAATCCACTTACGGCTCAAAAGTTTGTATTTTTTGTTTTAAATCTTTAAAAACTCATTTATTTCGTTTTCCTTGAGGGGTTAATACCGTGGTCACTAACAAGCAGCGAATAAGAAGGTCCTAGTCAATCCGGGGGAAAAAAGGGAGGACACACGCGCTCGCTATAAATGAATATTGCGGACCAAACATTCCGGGTGCGATCATACCAGCACTAATGCACCGGATCCCATCAGAACTCCGCAGTTAAGCGTGCTTGGGCGAGAGTAGTACTAGGATGGGTGACCTCCTGGGAAGTCCTCGTGTTGCACCCCTGAAAACATCATTTTTTTTTTCCCTTTAAAAATCCACTTACGGCTCAAAAGTTTGTATTTTTTGTTTTAAATCTTTAAAAACTCATTTATTTCGTTTTCCTTGAGGGGTTAATACCGTGGTCACTAACAAGCAGCGAATAAGAAGTTCCTAGTCAATCCGGGGGAGAAAAGGGAGGACACACGCGCTCGCTATAAATGAATATTGCGGACCAAACATTCCGGGTGCGATCATACCAGCACTAATGCACCGGATCCCATCAGAACTCCGCAGTTAAGCGTGCTTGGGCGAGAGTAGTACTAGGATGGGTGACCTCCTGGGAAGTCCTCGTGTTGCACCCCTGAAAACATCATTTTTTTTTTCCCTTTAAAAATCCACTTACGGCTCAAAAGTTTGTATTTTTTGTTTTAAATCTTTAAAAACTCATTTATTTCGTTTTCCTTGAGGGGTTAATACCGTGGTCACTAACAAGCAGCGAATAAGAAGTTCCTAGTCAATCCGGGGGAGAAAAGGGAGGACACACGCGCTCGCTATAAATGAATATTGCGGACCGAACATTCCGGGTGCGATCATACCAGCACTAATGCACCGGATCCCATCAGAACTCCGCAGTTAAGCGTGCTTGGGCGAGAGTAGTACTAGGATGGGTGACCTCCTGGGAAGTCCTCGTGTTGCACCCCTGAAAACATCATTTTTTTTTCCCTTTAAAAATCCACTTACGGCTCAAAAGTTTGTATTTTTTGTTTTAAATCTTTAAATACTCATTTATTTCGTTTTCCTTGAGGGGTTAATACCGTGGTCACTAACAAGCAGCGAATAAGAAGTTCCTAGTCAATCCGGGGGAGAAAAGGGAGGACACACGCGCTCGCTATAAATGAATATTGCGGACCAAACATTCCGGGTGCGATCATACCAGACTAATGCACCGGATCCCATCAGAACTCCGCAGTTAAGCGTGCTTGGGCGAGAGTAGTACTAGGATGGGTGACCTCCTGGGAAGTCCTCGTGTTGCACCCCTGAAAACATAATTTTTTTTTTCCCTTTAAAAATCCACTTACGGCTCAAAAGTTTGTATTTTTTGTTTTAAATCTTTAAATCTATAAATGAATATTGCGGACCAAACATTCCGGGTGCGATCATACCAACACTAATGCACCGGATCCCATCAGAACTCCGCAGTTAAGCGCGCTTGGGCGAGAGTAGTACTAGGATGGGTGACCTCCTGGGAAGTCCTCGTGTTGCACCCCTGAAAACATCATTTTTTTTTTTCCCTTTAAAAATCCACTTACGGCTCAAAAGTTTGTATTTTTTGTTTTAAATCTTTAAAAACTCATTTATTTCGTTTTCCTTGAGGGGTTAATACCGTGGTCACTAACAAGCAGCGAATAAGAAGTTCCTAGTCAATCCGGGGGAGAAAAGGAAGGACACACGCGCTCGCTATAAATGAATATTGCGGACCAAACATTCCGGGTGCGATCATACCAGCACTAATGCACCGAATCCCATCAGAACTCCGCAGTTAAGCGTGCTTGGGCGAGAGTAGTACTAGGATGGGTGACCTCCTGGGAAGTCCTCGTGTTGCACCCCTGAAAACATCATTTTTTTTTTCCCTTTAAAAATCCACTTACGGCTCAAAAGTTTGTATTTTTTGTTTTAAATCTTTAAAAACTCATTTATTTCGTTTTCCTTGAGGGGTTAATACCGTGGTCACTAACAAGCAGCGAATAAGAAGTTCCTAGTCAATCCGGGGGAGAAAAGGGAGGACACACGCGCTCGCTATAAATGAATATTGCGGACCAAACATTCCGGGTGCGATCATACCAGCACTAATGCACCGGATCCCATCAGAACTCCGCAGTTAAGCGTGCTTGGGCGAGAGTAGTACTAGGATGGGTGACCTCCTGGGAAGTCCTCGTGTTGCACCCCTGAAAACATCATTTTTTTTTTCCCTTTAAAAATCCACTTACGGCTCAAAAGTTTGTATTTTTTGTTTTAAATCTTTAAATCTATAAATGAATATTGCGGACCAAACATTCCGGGTGCGATCATACCAGCACTAATGCACCGGATCCCATCAGAACTCCGCAGTTAAGCGCGCTTGGGCGAGAGTAGTACTAGGATGGGTGACCTCCTGGGAAGTCCTCGTGTTGCACCCCTGAAAACATCATTTTTTTTTTTCCCTTTAAAAATCCACTTACGGCTCAAAAGTTTGTATTTTTTGTTTTAAATCTTTAAAAACTCATTTATTTCGTTTTCCTTGAGGGGTTAATACCGTGGTCACTAACAAGCAGCGAATAAGAAGTTCCTAGTCAATCCGGGGGAGAAAAGGAAGGACACACGCGCTCGCTATAAATGAATATTGCGGACCAAACATTCCGGGTGCGATCATACCAGCACTAATGCCCCGGATCCCATCAGAACTCCGCACTTAAGCGTGCTTGGGCGAGAGTAGTACTAGGATGGGTGACCTCCTGGGAAGTCCTCGTGTTGCACCCCTGAAAACATCTTTTTTTTTTTCCCTTTAAAAATCCACTTACGGCTCAAAAGTTTGTATTTTTTGTTTTAAATCTTTAAATCTATAAATGAATATTGCGGACCAAACATTCCGGGTGCGATCATACCAGCACTAATGCACCGGATCCCATCAGAACTCCGCAGTTAAGCGTGCTTGGGCGAGAGTAGTACTAGGATGGGTGACCTCCTGGGAAGTCCTCGTGTTGCACCCCTGAAAACATCATTTTTTTTCCCTTTAAAAATCCACTTACGGCTCAAAAGTTTGTATTTTTTGTTTTAAATCTTTAAAAACTAATTTATTTCGTTTTCCTTGAGGGGTTAATACCGTGGTCACTAACAAGCAGCGAATAAGAAGTTCCTTGTCAATCCGGGGGAGAAAAGGGAGGACACACGCGCTCGCTATAAATGAATATTGCGGACCAAACATTCCGGGTGCGATCATACCAGCACTAATGCACCGGATCCCATCAGAACTCCGCAGTTAAGCGTGCTTGGGCGAGAGTAGTACTAGGATGGGTGACCTCCTGGGAAGTCCTCGTGTTGCACCCCTGAAAATATCTTTTTTTTTTCCCTTTAAAAATCCACTTACGGCTCAAAAGTTTGTATTTTTTGTTTTAAATCTTTAAATCTATAAATGAATATTGCGGACCAAACATTCCGGGTGCGATCAAACCAGCACTAATGCACCGGAACCCATCAGAACTCCGCAGTTAAGCGTGCTTGAGCGAGAGTAGTACTAGGATGGGTGACCTCCTGGGAAGTCCTCGTGTTGCACCCCTGAAAACATCATTTTTTTTTTCCCTTTAAAATTCCACATACGGCTCAAAAGTTTGTATTTTTTGTTTTAAATCTTTAAAAACTCATTTATTTCGTTTTCCTTGAGGGGTTAATACCGTGGTCACTAACAAGCAGCGAATAAGAAGTTCCTAGTCAATCCGGGGGAGAAAAGGGAGGACACACGCGCTCGCTATAAATGAATATTGCGGACCAAACATTCCGGGTGCGATCATACCAGCACTAATGCACCGGATCCCATCAGAACTCCGCAGTTAAGCGTGCTTGGGCGAGAGTAGTACTAGGATGGGTGACCTTCTGGGAAGTCCTCGTGTTGCACCCCTGAAAACATCATTTTTTTTTTCCCTTTAAAAATCCACTTACGGCTCAAAAGTTTGTATTTTTTGTTTTAAATCTTTAAAAACTCATTTATTTCGTTTTCCTTGAGGGGTTAATACCGTGGTCACTAACAAGCAGCGAATAAGAAGTTCCTAGTCAATCCGGGGGAGAAAAGGGAGGACACACGCGCTCGCTATAAATGAATATTGCGGACCAAACATTCCGGGTGCGATCATACCAGCACTAATGCACCGGATCCCATCAGAACTCCGCAGTTAAGCGTGCTTGGGCGAGAGTAGTACTAGGATGGGTGACCTCCTGGGAAGTCCTCGTGTTGCACCCCTGAAAACATCATTTTTTTTTTCCCTTTAAAAATCCACTTACGGCTCAAAAGTTTGTATTTTTTGTTTTAAATCTTTAAAAACTCATTTATTTCGTTTTCCTTGAGGGGTTAATACCGTGGTCACTAACAAGCAGCGAATAAGAAGTTCCTAGTCAATCCGGGGGAGAAAAGGGAGGACACACGCGCTCGCTATAAATGAATATTGCGGACCAAACATTCCGGGTGCGATCATACCAGCACTAATGCACCGGATCCCATCAGAACTCCGCAGTTAAGCGTGCTTGGGCGAGAGTAGTACTAGGATGGGTGACCTCCTGGGAAGTCCTCGTGTTCCACCCCTGAAAACATCATTTTTTTTTCCCTTTAAAAATCCACTTACGGCTCAAAAGTTTGTATTTTTTGTTTTAAATCTTTAAATCTATAAATGAATATTGCGGACCAAACATTCCGGGTGCGATCATAGCAGCACTAATGCACCGGATCCCATCAGAACTCTGAGTTAAGCGTGCTTGGGCGAGAGTAGTTCTAGGATGGGTGACCTCGTCGGAAGTCCTCGTGTTGCACCCCTGAAAACATCATTTTTTTTTTTCCCTTTAAAAATCCACTTACGGCTCAAAAGTTTGTATTTTTTGTTTTAAATCTTTAAAAACTCATTTATTTCGTTTTCCTTGAGGGGTTAATACCGTGGTCACTAACAAGCAGCGAATAAGAAGTTCCTAGTCAATCCGGGGGAGAAAAGGGAGGACACACGCGTTCGCTATAAATGAATATTGCGGACCAAACATTCCGGGTGCGATCATACCAGCACTAATGCACCGGATCCCATCAGAACTCCGCAGTTAAGCGTGCTTGGGCGAGAGTAGTACTAGGATGGGTGACCTCCTGGGAAGTCCTCGTGTTGCACCCCTGAAAACATCATTTTTTTTTTCCCTTTAAAAATCCACTTACGGCTCAAAAGTTTGTATTTTTTGTTTTAAATCTTTAAATCTATAAATGAATATTGCGGACCAAACATTCCGGGTGCGATCATACCAGCACTAATGCACCGGATCCCATCAGAACTCCGCAGTCAAGCGCGCTTGGGCGAGAGTAGTACTAGGATGGGTGACCTCCTGGGAAGTCCTCGTGTTGCACCCCTGAAAACATCATTTTTTTTTTCCCTTTAAAAATCCACTTACGGCTCAAAAGTTTGTATTTTTTGTTTTAAATCTTTAAAAACTCATTTATTTCGTTTTCCTTGAGGGGTTAATACCGTGGTCACTAACAAGCAGCGAATAAGAAGTTCCTAGTCAATCCGGGGGAGAAAAGGAAGGACACACGCGCTCGCTATAAATGAATATTGCGGACCAAACATTCCGGGTGCGATCGTACCAGCACTAATGCACCGGATCCCATCAGAACTCCGCAGTTAAGCGTGCTTGGGCGAGAGTAGTACTAGGATGGGTGACCTCCTGGGAAGTCCTCGTGTTGCACCCCTGAAAACATCATTTTTTTTTTCCCTTTAAAAATCCACTTACGGCTCAAAAGTTTGTATTTTTTGTTTTAAATCTTTAAAAACTCATTTATTTCGTTTTCCTTGAGGGGTTAATACCGTGGTCACTAACAAGCAGCGAATAAGAAGTTCCTAGTCAATCCGGGGGAGAAAAGGAAGGACACACGCGCTCGCTATAAATGAATATTGCGGACCAAACATTCCGGGTGCGATCATACCAGCACTAATGCCCCGGATCCCATCAGAACTCCGCACTTAAGCGTGCTTGGGCGAGAGTAGTACTAGGATGGGTGACCTCCTGGGAAGTCCTCGTGTTGCACCCCTGAAAACATCTTTTTTTTTTTCCCTTTAAAAATCCACTTACGGCTCAAAAGTTTGTATTTTTTGTTTTAAATCTTTAAATCTATAAATGAATATTGCGGACCAAACATTCCGGGTGCGATCATACCAGCACTAATGCACCGGATCCCATCAGAACTCCGCAGTTAAGCGTGCTTGGGCGAGAGTAGTACTAGGATGGGTGACCTCCTGGGAAGTCCTCGTGTTGCACCCCTGAAAACATCATTTTTTTTTTCCCTTTAAAATTCCACATACGGCTCAAAAGTTTGTATTTTTTGTTTTAAATCTTTAAAAACTCATTTATTTCGTTTTCCTTGAGGGGTTAATACCGTGGTCACTAACAAGCAGCGAATAAGAAGTTCCTAGTCAATCCGGGGGAGAAAAGGGAGGACACACGCGCTCGCTATAAATGAATATTGCGGACCAAACATTCCGGGTGCGATCATACCAGCACTAATGCACCGGATCCCATCAGAACTCCGCAGTTAAGCGTGCTTGGGCGAGAGTAGTACTAGGATGGGTGACCTTCTGGGAAGTCCTCGTGTTGCACCCCTGAAAACATCATTTTTTTTCCCTTTAAAAATCCACTTACGGCTCAAAAGTTTGTATTTTTTGTTTTAAATCTTTAAAAACTCATTTATTTCGTTTTCCTTGAGGGGTTAATACCGTGGTCACTAACAAGCAGCGAATAAGAAGTTCCTAGTCAATCCGGGGGAGAAAAGGGAGGACACACGCGCTCGCTATAAATGAATATTGCGGACCAAACATTCCGGGTGCGATCATACCAGCACTAATGCACCGGATCCCATCAGAACTCCGCAGTTAAGCGTGCTTGGGCGAGAGTAGTACTAGGATGGGTGACCTCCTGGGAAGTCCTCGTGTTGCACCCCTGAAAACATCATTTTTTTTTTCCCTTTAAAAATCCACTTACGGCTCAAAAGTTTGTATTTTTTGTTTTAAATCTTTAAAAACTCATTTATTTCGTTTTCCTTGAGGGGTTAATACCGTGGTCACTAACAAGCAGCGAATAAGAAGTTCCTAGTCAATCCGGGGGAGAAAAGGGAGGACACACGCGCTCGCTATAAATGAATATTGCGGACCAAACATTCCGGGTGCGATCATACCAGCACTAATGCACCGGATCCCATCAGAACTCCGCAGTTAAGCGTGCTTGGGCGAGAGTAGTACTAGGATGGGTGACCTCCTGGGAAGTCCTCGTGTTCCACCCCTGAAAACATCATTTTTTTTTCCCTTTAAAAATCCACTTACGGCTCAAAAGTTTGTATTTTTTGTTTTAAATCTTTAAATCTATAAATGAATATTGCGGACCAAACATTCCGGGTGCGATCATAGCAGCACTAATGCACCGGATCCCATCAGAACTCTGAGTTAAGCGTGCTTGGGCGAGAGTAGTTCTAGGATGGGTGACCTCGTCGGAAGTCCTCGTGTTGCACCCCTGAAAACATCATTTTTTTTTTTCCCTTTAAAAATCCACTTACGGCTCAAAAGTTTGTATTTTTTGTTTTAAATCTTTAAAAACTCATTTATTTCGTTTTCCTTGAGGGGTTAATACCGTGGTCACTAACAAGCAGCGAATAAGAAGTTCCTAGTCAATCCGGGGGAGAAAAGGGAGGACACACGCGTTCGCTATAAATGAATATTGCGGACCAAACATTCCGGGTGCGATCATACCAGCACTAATGCACCGGATCCCATCAGAACTCCGCAGTTAAGCGTGCTTGGGCGAGAGTAGTACTAGGATGGGTGACCTCCTGGGAAGTCCTCGTGTTGCACCCCTGAAAACATCATTTTTTTTTTCCCTTTAAAAATCCACTTACGGCTCAAAAGTTTGTATTTTTTGTTTTAAATCTTTAAATCTATAAATGAATATTGCGGACCAAACATTCCGGGTGCGATCATACCAGCACTAATGCACCGGATCCCATCAGAACTCCGCAGTCAAGCGCGCTTGGGCGAGAGTAGTACTAGGATGGGTGACCTCCTGGGAAGTCCTCGTGTTGCACCCCTGAAAACATCATTTTTTTTTTCCCTTTAAAAATCCACTTACGGCTCAAAAGTTTGTATTTTTTGTTTTAAATCTTTAAAAACTCATTTATTTCGTTTTCCTTGAGGGGTTAATACCGTGGTCACTAACAAGCAGCGAATAAGAAGTTCCTAGTCAATCCGGGGGAGAAAAGGAAGGACACACGCGCTCGCTATAAATGAATATTGCGGACCAAACATTCCGGGTGCGATCATACCAGCACTAATGCACCGGATCCCATCAGAACTCCGCAGTTAAGCGTGCTTGGGCGAGAGTAGTACTAGGATGGGTGACCTCCTGGGAAGTCCTCGTGTTGCACCCCTGAAAACATCATTTTTTTTTTCCCTTTAAAAATCCACTTACGGCTCAAAAGTTTGTATTTTTTGTTTTAAATCTTTAAAAACTCATTTATTTCGTTTTCCTTGAGGGGTTAATACCGTGGTCACTAACAAGCAGCGAATAAGAAGTTCCTAGTCAATCCGGGGGAGAAAAGGAAGGACACACGCGCTCGCTATAAATGAATATTGCGGACCAAACATTCCGGGTGCGATCATACCAGCACTAATGCCCCGGATCCCATCAGAACTCCGCACTTAAGCGTGCTTGGGCGAGAGTAGTACTAGGATGGGTGACCTCCTGGGAAGTCCTCGTGTTGCACCCCTGAAAACATCTTTTTTTTTTTCCCTTTAAAAATCCACTTACGGCTCAAAAGTTTGTATTTTTTGTTTTAAATCTTTAAATCTATAAATGAATATTGCGGACCAAACATTCCGGGTGCGATCATACCAGCACTAATGCACCGGATCCCATCAGAACTCCGCAGTTAAGCGTGCTTGGGCGAGAGTAGTACTAGGATGGGTGACCTCCTGGGAAGTCCTCGTGTTGCACCCCTGAAAACATCATTTTTTTTCCCTTTAAAAATCCACTTACGGCTCAAAAGTTTGTATTTTTTGTTTTAAATCTTTAAAAACTAATTTATTTCGTTTTCCTTGAGGGGTTAATACCGTGGTCACTAACAAGCAGCGAATAAGAAGTTCCTAGTCAATCCGGGGGAGAAAAGGGAGGACACACGCGCTCGCTATAAATGAATATTGCGGACCAAACATTCCGGGTGCGATCATACCAGCACTAATGCACCGGATCCCATCAGAACTCCGCAGTTAAGCGTGCTTGGGCGAGAGTAGTACTAGGATGGGTGACGTCCTGGGAAGTCCTCGTGTTGCACCCCTGAAAACATCATTTTTTTTTCCCTTTAAAAATCCACTTACGGCTCAAAAGTTTGTATGTTTTGTTTTAAATCTTTAAAAACTCATTTATTTCGTTTTCCTTGAGGGGTTAATACCGTGGTCACTAACAAGCAGCGAATAAGAAGTTCCTTGTCAATCCGGGGGAGAAAAGGGAGGACACACGCGCTCGCTATAAATGAATATTGCGGACCAAACATTCCGGGTGCGATCATACCAGCACTAATGCACCGGATCCCATCAGAACTCCGCAGTTAAGCGTGCTTGGGCGAGAGTAGTACTAGGATGGGTGACCTCCTGGGAAGTCCTCGTGTTGCACCCCTGAAAATATCTTTTTTTTTTCCCTTTAAAAATCCACTTACGGCTCAAAAGTTTGTATTTTTTGTTTTAAATCTTTAAATCTATAAATGAATATTGCGGACCAAACATTCCGGGTGCGATCATACCAGCACTAATGCACCGGAACCCATCAGAACTCCGCAGTTAAGCGTGCTTGAGCGAGAGTAGTACTAGGATGGGTGACCTCCTGGGAAGTCCTCGTGTTGCACCCCTGAAAACATCATTTTTTTTTTCCCTTTAAAATTCCACATACGGCTCAAAAGTTTGTATTTTTTGTTTTAAATCTTTAAAAACTCATTTATTTCGTTTTCCTTGAGGGGTTAATACCGTGGTCACTAACAAGCAGCGAATAAGAAGTTCCTAGTCAATCCGGGGGAGAAAAGGGAGGACACACGCGCTCGCTATAAATGAATATTGCGGACCAAACATTCCGGGTGCGATCATACCAGCACTAATGCACCGGATCCCATCAGAACTCCGCAGTTAAGCGTGCTTGGGCGAGAGTAGTACTAGGATGGGTGACCTTCTGGGAAGTCCTCGTGTTGCACCCCTGAAAACATCATTTTTTTTTTCCCTTTAAAAATCCACTTACGGCTCAAAAGTTTGTATTTTTTGTTTTAAATCTTTAAAAACTCATTTATTTCGTTTTCCTTGAGGGGTTAATACCGTGGTCACTAACAAGCAGCGAATAAGAAGTTCCTAGTCAATCCGGGGGAGAAAAGGGAGGACACACGCGCTCGCTATAAATGAATATTGCGGACCAAACATTCCGGGTGCGATCATACCAGCACTAATGCACCGGATCCCATCAGAACTCCGCAGTTAAGCGTGCTTGGGCGAGAGTAGTACTAGGATGGGTGACCTCCTGGGAAGTCCTCGTGTTGCACCCCTGAAAACATCATTTTTTTTTTCCCTTTAAAAATCCACTTACGGCTCAAAAGTTTGTATTTTTTGTTTTAAATCTTTAAAAACTCATTTATTTCGTTTTCCTTGAGGGGTTAATACCGTGGTCACTAACAAGCAGCGAATAAGAAGTTCCTAGTCAATCCGGGGGAGAAAAGGGAGGACACACGCGCTCGCTATAAATGAATATTGCGGACCAAACATTCCGGGTGCGATCATACCAGCACTAATGCACCGGATCCCATCAGAACTCCGCAGTTAAGCGTGCTTGGGCGAGAGTAGTACTAGGATGGGTGACCTCCTGGGAAGTCCTCGTGTTCCACCCCTGAAAACATCATTTTTTTCCCTTTAAAAATCCACTTACGGCTCAAAAGTTTGTATTTTTTGTTTTAAATCTTTAAATCTATAAATGAATATTGCGGACCAAACATTCCGGGTGCGATCATAGCAGCACTAATACACCGGATCCCATCAGAACTCTGAGTTAAGCGTGCTTGGGCGAGAGTAGTTCTAGGATGGGTGACCTCGTCGGAAGTCCTCGTGTTGCACCCCTGAAAACATCATTTTTTTTTTTCCCTTTAAAAATCCACTTACGGCTCAAAAGTTTGTATTTTTTGTTTTAAATCTTTAAAAACTCATTTATTTCGTTTTCCTTGAGGGGTTAATACCGTGGTCACTAACAAGCAGCGAATAAGAAGTTCCTAGTCAATCCGGGGGAGAAAAGGGATGACACACGCGTTCGCTATAAATGAATATTGCGGACCAAACATTCCGGGTGCGATCATACCAGCACTAATGCACCGGATCCCATCAGAACTCCGCAGTTAAGCGTGCTTGGGCGAGAGTAGTACTAGGATGGGTGACCTCCTGGGAAGTCCTCGTGTTGCACCCCTGAAAACATCATTTTTTTTTTCCCTTTAAAAATCCACTTACGGCTCAAAAGTTTGTATTTTTTGTTTTAAATCTTTAAATCTATAAATGAATATTGCGGACCAAACATTCCGGGTGCGATCATACCAGCACTAATGCACCGGATCCCATCAGAACTCCGCAGTCAAGCGCGCTTGGGCGAGAGTAGTACTAGGATGGGTGACCTCCTGGGAAGTCCTCGTGTTGCACCCCTGAAAACATCATTTTTTTTTTCCCTTTAAAAATCCACTTACGGCTCAAAAGTTTGTATTTTTTGTTTTAAATCTTTAAAAACTCATTTATTTCGTTTTCCTTGAGGGGTTAATACCGTGGTCACTAACAAGCAGCGAATAAGAAGTTCCTAGTCAATCCGGGGGAGAAAAGGAAGGACACACGCGCTCGCTATAAATGAATATTGCGGACCAAACATTCCGGGTGCGATCATACCAGCACTAATGCACCGGATCCCATCAGAACTCCGCAGTTAAGCGTGCTTGGGCGAGAGTAGTACTAGGATGGGTGACCTCCTGGGAAGTCCTCATGTTGCACCCCTGAAAACATCATTTTTTTTTTCCCTTTAAAAATCCACTTACGGCTCAAAAGTATGTATTTTTTGTTTTAAATCTTTAAATCTATAAATGAATATTGCGGACCAAACATTCCGGGTGCGATCATACCTGCACTAATGCACCGGATCCCATCAGAACTCCGCAGTTAAGCGTGCTTGGGCGAGAGTAGTACTAGGATGGGTGACCTCCTGGGAAGTCCTCGTGTTGCACCCCTGAAAACATCATTTTTTTTCCCTTTAAAAATCCACTTACGGCTCAAAAGTTTGTATTTTTTGTTTTAAATCTTTAAAAACTAATTTATTTCGTTTTCCTTGAGGGGTTAATACCGTGGTCACTAACAAGCAGCGAATAAGAAGTTCCTAGTCAATCCGGGGGAGAAAAGGGAGGACACACGCGCTCGCTATAAATGAATATTGCGGACCAAACATTCCGGGTGCGATCATACCAGCACTAATGCACCGGATCCCATCAGAACTCCGCAGTTAAGCGTGCTTGGGCGAGAGTAGTACTAGGATGGGTGACGTCCTGGGAAGTCCTCGTGTTGCACCCCTGAAAACATCATTTTTTTTTCCCTTTAAAAATCCACTTACGGCTCAAAAGTTTGTATGTTTTGTTTTAAATCTTTAAAAACTCATTTATTTCGTTTTCCTTGAGGGGTTAATACCGTGGTCACTAACAAGCAGCGAATAAGAAGTTCCTTGTCAATCCGGGGGAGAAAAGGGAGGACACACGCGCTCGCTATAAATGAATATTGCGGACCAAACATTCCGGGTGCGATCATACCAGCACTAATGCACCGGATCCCATCAGAACTCCGCAGTTAAGCGTGCTTGGGCGAGAGTAGTACTAGGATGGGTGACCTCCTGGGAAGTCCTCGTGTTGCACCCCTGAAAATATCTTTTTTTTTTCCCTTTAAAAATCCACTTACGGCTCAAAAGTTTGTATTTTTTGTTTTAAATCTTTAAATCTATAAATGAATATTGCGGACCAAACATTCCGGGTGCGATCATACCAGCACTAATGCACCGGAACCCATCAGAACTCCGCAGTTAAGCGTGCTTGAGCGAGAGTAGTACTAGGATGGGTGACCTCCTGGGAAGTCCTCGTGTTGCACCCCTGAAAACATCATTTTTTTTTTCCCTTTAAAATTCCACATACGGCTCAAAAGTTTGTATTTTTTGTTTTAAATCTTTAAAAACTCATTTATTTCGTTTTCCTTGAGGGGTTAATACCGTGGTCACTAACAAGCAGCGAATAAGAAGTTCCTAGTCAATCCGGGGGAGAAAAGGGAGGACACACGCGCTCGCTATAAATGAATATTGCGGACCAAACATTCCGGGTGCGATAATACCAGCACTAATGCACCGGATCCCATCAGAACTCCTCAGTTAAGCGTGCTTGGGCGAGAGTAGTACTAGGATGGGTGACCTCCTGGGAAGTCCTCGTGTTGCACCCCTGAAAACATCATTTTTTTTTTCCCTTTAAAAATCCACTTACGGCTCAAAAGTTTGTATTTTTTGTTTTAAATCTTTAAAAACTCATTTATTTCGTTTTCCTTGAGGGGTTAATACCGTGGTCACTAACAAGCAGTGAATAAGAAGTTCCTAGTCAATCCGGGGGAGAAAAGGGAGGACACACGCGCTCGCTATAAATGAATATTGCGGACCAAACATTCCGGGTGCGATCATACCAGCACTAATGCACCGGATCCCATCAGAACTCCGCAGTTAAGCGTGCTTGGGCGAGAGTAGTACTAGGATGGGTGACCTCCTGGGAAGTCCTCGTGTTGCACCCCTGAAAACATCATTTTTTTTTTCCCTTTAAAAATCCACTTACGGCTCAAAAGTTTGTATTTTTTGTTTTAAATCTTTAAAAACTCATTTATTTCGTTTTCCTTGAGGGGTTAATACCGTGGTCACTAACAAGCAGCGAATAAGAAGTTCCTAGTCAATCCGGGGGAGAAAAGGGAGGACACACGCGCTCGCTATAAATGAATATTGCGGACCAAACATTCCGGGTGCGATCATACCAGCACTAATGCACCGGATCCCATCAGAACTCCGCAGCTAAGCGTGCTTGGGCGAGAGTAGTACTAGGATGGGTGACCTCCTGGGAAGTCCTCGTGTTGCACCCCTGAAAACATCATTTTTTTTTTCCCTTTAAAAATCCACTTACGGCTCAAAAGTTTGTATTTTTTGTTTTAAATCTTTAAAAACTCATTTATTTCGTTTTCCTTGAGGGGTTAATACCGTGGTCACTAACAAGCAGCGAATAAGAAGTTCCTAGTCAATCCGGGGGAGAAAAGGGAGGACACACGCGCTCGCTATAAATGAATATTGCGGACCAACCATTCCGGGTGCGATCATACCAGCACTAATGCACCGGATCCCATCAGAACTCCGCAGTTAAGCGTGCTTGGGCGAGAGTAGTACTAGGATGGGTGACCTCCTGGGAAGTCCTCGTGTTCCACCCCTGAAAACATCATTTTTTTTTCCCTTTAAAAATCCACTTACGGCTCAAAAGTTTGTATTTTTTGTTTTAAATCTTTAAATCTATAAATGAATATTGCGGACCAAACATTCCGGGTGCGATCATAGCAGCACTAATGCACCGGATCCCATCAGAACTCTGAGTTAAGCGTGCTTGGGCGAGAGTAGTTCTAGGACGGGTGACCTCGTCGGAAGTCCTCGTGTTGCACCCCTGAAAACATCATTTTTTTTTTTCCCTTTAAAAATCCACTTACGGCTCAAAAGTTTGTATTTTTTGTTTTAAATCTTTAAAAACTCATTTATTTCGTTTTCCTTGAGGGGTTAATACCGTGGTCACTAACAAGCAGCGAATAAGAAGTTCCTAGTCAATCCGGGGGAGAAAAGGGAGGACACACGCGCTCGCTATAAATGAATATTGCGGACCAAACATTCCGGGTGCGATCATACCAGCACTAATGCACCGGATCCCATCAGAACTCCGCAGTTAAGCGTGCTTGGGCGAGAGTAGTACTAGGATGGGTGACCTCCTGGGAAGTCCTCGTGTTGCACCCCTGAAAACATCATTTTTTTTTTCCCTTTAAAAATCCACTTACGGCTCAAAAGTTTATATTTTTTGTTTTAAATCTTTAAATCTATAAATGAATATTGCGGACCAAACATTCCGGGTGCGATCATAGCAGCACTAATGCACCGGATCCCATCAGAACTCTGAGTTAAGCGTGCTTGGGCGAGAGTAGTTCTAGGATGGGTGACCTCGTCGGAAGTCCTCGTGTTGCACCCCTGAAAACATCATTTTTTTTTTTCCCTTTAAAAATCCACTTACGGCTCAAAAGTTTGTATTTTTTGTTTTAAATCTTTAAAAACTCATTTATTTCGTTTTCCTTGAGGGGTTAATACCGTGGTCACTAACAAGCAGCGAATAAGAAGTTCCTAGTCAATCCGGGGGAGAAAAGGGAGGACACACGCGCTCGCTATAAATGAATATTGCGGACCAAACATTCCGGGTGCGATCATACCAGCACTAATGCACCGGATCCCATCAGAACTCCGCAGTTAAGCGTGCTTGGGCGAGAGTAGTACTAGGATGGGTGACCTCCTGGGAAGTCCTCGTGTTGCACCCCTGAAAACATCATTTTTTTTTTCCCTTTAAAAATCCACTTACGGCTCAAAAGTTTATATTTTTTGTTTTAAATCTTTAAATCTATAAATGAATATTGCGGACCAAACATTCCGGGTGCGATCATACCAGCACTAATGCACCGGATCCCATCAGAACTCCGCAGTCAAGCGCGCTTGGGCGAGAGTAGTACTAGGATGGGTGACCTCCTGGGAAGTCCTCGTGTTGCACCCCTGAAAACATCATTTTTTTTTTCCCTTTAAAAATCCACTAACGGCTCAAAAGTTTGTATTTTTTGTTTTAAATCTTTAAAAACTCATTTATTTCGTTTTCCTTGAGGGGTTAATACCGTGGTCACTAACAAGCAGCGAATAAGAAGTTCCTAGTCAATCCGGGGGAGAAAAGGAAGGACACATGCGCTCGCTATAAATGAATATTGCGGACCAAACATTCCGGGTGCGCTCATACCAGCACTAATGCACCGGATCCCATCAGAACTCCGCAGTTAAGCGTGCTTGGGCGAGAGTAGTACTAGGATGGGTGACCTCCTGGGAAGTCCTCGTGTTGCACCCCTGAAAACATCATTTTTTTTTTCCCTTTAAAAATCCACTTACGGCTCAAAAGTTTGTATTTTTTGTTTTAAATCTTTAAATCTATAAATGAATATTGCGGACCAAACATTCCGGGTGCGATCATACCAGCACTAATGCACCGGATCCCATCAGAACTCCGCAGTTAAGCGTGCTTGGGAGAGAGTAGTACTAGGATGGGTGACCTCCTGGGAAGTCCTCGTGTTGCACCCCTGAAAACATCATTTTTTTTCCCTTTAAAAATCCACTTACGGCTCAAAAGTTTGTATTTTTTGTTTTAAATCTTTAAAAACTAATTTATTTCGTTTTCCTTGAGGGGTTAATACCGTGGTCACTAACAAGCAGCGAATAAGAAGTTCCTAGTCAATCCGGGGGAGAAAAGGGAGGACACACGCGCTCGCTATAAATGAATATTGCGGACCAAACATTCCGGGTGCGATCATACCAGCACTAATGCACCGGATCCCATCAGAACTCCGCAGTTAAGCGTGCTTGGGCGAGAGTAGTACTAGGATGGGTGACGTCCTGGGAAGTCCTCGTGTTGCACCCCTGAAAACATCATTTTTTTTTCCCTTTAAAAATCCACTTACGGCTCAAAAGTTTGTATGTTTTGTTTTAAATCTTTAAAAACTCATTTATTTCGTTTTCCTTGAGGGGTTAATACCGTGGTCACTAACAAGCAGCGAATAAGAAGTTCCTTGTCAATCCGGGGGAGAAAAGGGAGGACACATGCGCTCGCTATAAATGAATATTGCGGACCAAACATTCCGGGTGCGATCATACCAGCACTAATGCACCGGATCCCATCAGAACTCCGCAGTTAAGCGTGCTTGGGCGAGAGTAGTACTAGGATGGGTGACCTCCTGGGAAGTCCTCGTGTTGCACCCCTGAAAATATCTTTTTTTTTTCCCTTTAAAAATCCACTTACGGCTCAAAAGTTTGTATTTTTTGTTTTAAATCTTTAAATCTATAAATGAATATTGCGGACCAAACATTCCGGGTGCGATCATACCAGCACTAATGCACCGGATCCCATCAGAACTCCGCAGTCAAGCGCGCTTGGGCGAGAGTAGTACTAGGATGGGTGACCTCCTGGGAAGTCCTCGTGTTGCACCCCTGAAAACATCATTTTTTTTTTCCCTTTAAAAATCCACTTACGGCTCAAAAGTTTGTATTTTTTGTTTTAAATCTTTAAAAACTCATTTATTTCGTTTTCCTTGAGGGGTTAATACCGTGGTCACTAACAAGCAGCGAATAAGAAGTTCCTAGTCAATCCGGGGGAGAAAAGGAAGGACACACGCGCTCGCTATAAATGAATATTGCGGACCAAACATTCCGGGTGCGATCATACCAGCACTAATGCACCGGATCCCATCAGAACTCCGCAGTTAAGCGTGCTTGGGCGAGAGTAGTACTAGGATGGGTGACCTCCTGGGAAGTCCTCGTGTTGCACCCCTGAAAACATCATTTTTTTTTTCCCTTTAAAAATCCACTTACGGCTCAAAAGTATGTATTTTTTGTTTTAAATCTTTAAATCTATAAATGAATATTGCGGACCAAACATTCCGGGTGCGATCATACCTGCACTAATGCACCGGATCCCATCAGAACTCCGCAGTTAAGCGTGTTTGGGCGAGAGTAGTACTAGGATGGGTGACCTCCTGGGAAGTCCTCGTGTTGCACCCCTGAAAACATCATTTTTTTTCCCTTTAAAAATCCACTTACGGCTCAAAAGTTTGTATTTTTTGTTTTAAATCTTTAAAAACTAATTTATTTCGTTTTCCTTGAGGGGTTAATACCGTGGTCACTAACAAGCAGCGAATAAGAAGTTCCTAGTCAATCCGGGGGAGAAAAGGGAGGACACACGCGCTCGCTATAAATGAATATTGCGGACCAAACATTCCGGGTGCGATCATACCAGCACTAATGCACCGGATCCCATCAGAACTCCGCAGTTAAGCGTGCTTGGGCGAGAGTAGTACTAGGATGGGTGACGTCCTGGGAAGTCCTCGTGTTGCACCCCTGAAAACATCATTTTTTTTTCCCTTTAAAAATCCACTTACGGCTCAAAAGTTTGTATGTTTTGTTTTAAATCTTTAAAAACTCATTTATTTCGTTTTCCTTGAGGGGTTAATACCGTGGTCACTAACAAGCAGCGAATAAGAAGTTCCTTGTCAATCCGGGGGAGAAAAGGGAGGACACACGCGCTCGCTATAAATGAATATTGCGGACCAAACATTCCGGGTGCGATCATACCAGCACTAATGCACCGGATCCCATCAGAACTCCGCAGTTAAGCGTGCTTGGGCGAGAGTAGTACTAGGATGGGTGACCTCCTGGGAAGTCCTCGTGTTGCACCCCTGAAAATATCTTTTTTTTTTTCCCTTTAAAAATCCACTTACGGCTCAAAAGTTTGTATTTTTTGTTTTAAATCTTTAAATCTATAAATGAATATTGCGGACCAAACATTCCGGGTGCGATCATACCAGCACTAATGCACCGGAACCCATCAGAACTCCGCAGTTAAGCGTGCTTGAGCGAGAGTAGTACTAGGATGGGTGACCTCCTGGGAAGTCCTCGTGTTGCACCCCTGAAAACATCATTTTTTTTTTCCCTTTAAAATTCCACATACGGCTCAAAAGTTTGTATTTTTTGTTTTAAATCTTTAAAAACTCATTTATTTCGTTTTCCTTGAGGGGTTAATACCGTGGTCACTAACAAGCAGCGAATAAGAAGTTCCTAGTCAATCCGGGGGAGAAAAGGGAGGACACACGCGCTCGCTATAAATGAATATTGCGGACCAAACATTCCGGGTGCGATAATACCAGCACTAATGCACCGGATCCCATCAGAACTCCGCAGTTAAGCGTGCTTGGGCGAGAGTAGTACTAGGATGGGTGACCTCCTGGGAAGTCCTCGTGTTGCACCCCTGAAAACATCATTTTTTTTTTCCCTTTAAAAATCCACTTACGGCTCAAAAGTTTGTATTTTTTGTTTTAAATCTTTAAAAACTCATTTATTTCGTTTTCCTTGAGGGGTTAATACCGTGGTCACTAACAAGCAGTGAATAAGAAGTTCCTAGTCAATCCGGGGGAGAAAAGGGAGGACACACGCGCTCGCTATAAATGAATATTGCGGACCAAACATTCCGGGTGCGATCATACCAGCACTAATGCACCGGATCCCATCAGAACTCCGCAGTTAAGCGTGCTTGGGCGAGAGTAGTACTAGGATGGGTGACCTCCTGGGAAGTCCTCGTGTTGCACCCCTGAAAACATCATTTTTTTTTTCCCTTTAAAAATCCACTTACGGCTCAAAAGTTTGTATTTTTTGTTTTAAATCTTTAAAAACTCATTTATTTCGTTTTCCTTGAGGGGTTAATACCGTGGTCACTAACAAGCAGCGAATAAGAAGTTCCTAGTCAATCCGGGGGAGAAAAGGGAGGACACACGCGCTCGCTATAAATGAATATTGCGGACCAAACATTCCGGGTGCGATCATACCAGCACTAATGCACCGGATCCCATCAGAACTCCGCAGTTAAGCGTGCTTGGGCGAGAGTAGTACTAGGATGGGTGACCTCCTGGGAAGTCCTCGTGTTGCACCCCTGAAAACATCATTTTTTTTTTCCCTTTAAAAATCCACTTACGGCTCAAAAGTTTGTATTTTTTGTTTTAAATCTTTAAAAACTCATTTATTTCGTTTTCCTTGAGGGGTTAATACCGTGGTCACTAACAAGCAGCGAATAAGAAGTTCCTAGTCAATCCGGGGGAGAAAAGGGAGGACACACGCGCTCGCTATAAATGAATATTGCGGACCAACCATTCCGGGTGCGATCATACCAGCACTAATGCACCGGATCCCATCAGAACTCCGCAGTTAAGCGTGCTTGGGCGAGAGTAGTACTAGGATGGGTGACCTCCTGGGAAGTCCTCGTGTTCCACCCCTGAAAACATCATTTTTTTTTCCCTTTAAAAATCCACTTACGGCTCAAAAGTTTGTATTTTTTGTTTTAAATCTTTAAATCTATAAATGAATATTGCGGACCAAACATTCCGGGTGCGATCATAGCAGCACTAATGCACCGGATCCCATCAGAACTCTGAGTTAAGCGTGCTTGGGCGAGAGTAGTTCTAGGATGGGTGACCTCGTCGGAAGTCCTCGTGTTGCACCCCTGAAAACATCATTTTTTTTTTTCCCTTTAAAAATCCACTTACGGCTCAAAAGTTTGTATTTTTTGTTTTAAATCTTTAAAAACTCATTTATTTCGTTTTCCTTGAGGGGTTAATACCGTGGTCACTAACAAGCAGCGAATAAGAAGTTCCTAGTCAATCCGGGGGAGAAAAGGGAGGACACACGCGCTCGCTATAAATGAATATTGCGGACCAAACATTCCGGGTGCGATCATACCAGCACTAATGCACCGGATCCCATCAGAACTCCGCAGTTAAGCGTGCTTGGGCGAGAGTAGTACTAGGATGGGTGACCTCCTGGGAAGTCCTCGTGTTGCAACCCTGAAAACATCATTTTTTTTTTCCCTTTAAAAATCCACTTACGGCTCAAAAGTTTATATTTTTTGTTTTAAATCTTTAAATCTATAAATGAATATTGCGGACCAAACATTCCGGGTGCGATCATACCAGCACTAATGCACCGGATCCCATCAGAACTCCGCAGTCAAGCGCGCTTGGGCGAGAGTAGTACTAGGATGGGTGACCTCCTGGGAAGTCCTCGTGTTGCACCCCTGAAAACATCATTTTTTTTTTCCCTTTAAAAATCCACTAACGGCTCAAAAGTTTGTATTTTTTGTTTTAAATCTTTAAAAACTCATTTATTTCGTTTTCCTTGAGGGGTTAATACCGTGGTCACTAACAAGCAGCGAATAAGAAGTTCCTAGTCAATCCGGGGGAGAAAAGGAAGGACACACGCGCTCGCTATAAATGAATATTGCGGACCAAACATTCCGGGTGCGATCATACCAGCACTAATGCACCGGATCCCATCAGAACTCCGCAGTTAAGCGTGCTTGGGCGAGAGTAGTACTAGGATGGGTGACCTCCTGGGAAGTCCTCGTGTTGCACCCCTGAAAACATCATTTTTTTTTCCCTTTAAAAATCCACTTACGGCTCAAAAGTTTGTATTTTTTGTTTTAAATCTTTAAATCTATAAATGAATATTGCGGACCAAACATTCCGGGTGCGATCATACCAGCACTAATGCACCGGATCCCATCAGAACTCCGCAGTTAAGCGTGCTTGGGAGAGAGTAGTACTAGGATGGGTGACCTCCTGGGAAGTCCTCGTGTTGCACCCCTGAAAACATCATTTTTTTTCCCTTTAAAAATCCACTTACGGCTCAAAAGTTTGTATTTTTTGTTTTAAATCTTTAAAAACTAATTTATTTCGTTTTCCTTGAGGGGTTAATACCGTGGTCACTAACAAGCAGCGAATAAGAAGTTCCTAGTCAATCCGGGGGAGAAAAGGGAGGACACACGCGCTCGCTATAAATGAATATTGCGGACCAAACATTCCGGGTGCGATCATACCAGCACTAATGCACCGGATCCCATCAGAACTCCGCAGTTAAGCGTGCTTGGGCGAGAGTAGTACTAGGATGGGTGACGTCCTGGGAAGTCCTCGTGTTGCACCCCTGAAAACATCATTTTTTTTTCCCTTTAAAAATCCACTTACGGCTCAAAAGTTTGTATGTTTTGTTTTAAATCTTTAAAAACTCATTTATTTCGTTTTCCTTGAGGGGTTAATACCGTGGTCACTAACAAGCAGCGAATAAGAAGTTCCTTGTCAATCCGGGGGAGAAAAGGGAGGACACATGCGCTCGCTATAAATGAATATTGCGGACCAAACATTCCGGGTGCGATCATACCAGAACTAATGCACCGGATCCCATCAGAACTCCGCAGTTAAGCGTGCTTGGGCGAGAGTAGTACTAGGATGGGTGACCTCCTGGGAAGTCCTCGTGTTGCACCCCTGAAAATATCTTTTTTTTTTCCCTTTAAAAATCCACTTACGGCTCAAAAGTTTGTATTTTTTGTTTTAAATCTTTAAATCTATAAATGAATATTGCGGACCAAACATTCCGGGTGCGATCATACCAGCACTAATGCACCGGAACCCATCAGAACTCCGCAGTTAAGCGTGCTTGAGCGAGAGTAGTACTAGGATGGGTGACCTCCTGGGAAGTCCTCGTGTTGCACCCCTGAAAACATCATTTTTTTTTTCCCTTTAAAATTCCACATACGGCTCAAAAGTTTGTATTTTTTGTTTTAAATCTTTAAAAACTCATTTATTTCGTTTTCCTTGAGGGGTTAATACCGTGGTCACTAACAAGCAGCGAATAAGAAGTTCCTAGTCAATCCGGGGGAGAAAAGGGAGGACACACGCGCTCGCTATAAATGAATATTGCGGACCAAACATTCCGGGTGCGATCATACCAGCACTAATGCACCGGATCCCATCAGAACTCCGCAGTTAAGCGTGCTTGGGCGAGAGTAGTACTAGGATGGGTGACCTCCTGGGAAGTCCTCTTGTTGCACCCCTGAAAACATCATTTTTTTTTTCCCTTTAAAAATCCACTTACGGCTCAAAAGTTTGTATTTTTTGTTTTAAATCTTTAAAAACTCATTTATTTCGTTTTCCTTGAGGGGTTAATACCGTGGTCACTAACAAGCAGCGAATAAGAAGTTCCTAGTCAATCCGGGGGAGAAAAGGGAGGACACACGCGCTCGCTATAAATGAATATTGCGGACCAAACATTCCGGGTGCGATCATACCAGCACTAATGCACCGGATCCCATCAGAACTCCGCAGTTAAGCGTGCTTGGGCGAGAGTAGTACTAGGATGGGTGACCTCCTGGGAAGTCCTCGTGTTGCACCCCTGAAAACATCATTTTTTTTTTCCCTTTAAAAATCCACTTACGGCTCAAAAGTTTGTATTTTTTGTTTTAAATCTTTAAAAACTCATTTATTTCGTTTTCCTTGAGGGGTTAATACCGTGGTCACTAACAAGCAGCGAATAAGAAGTTCCTAGTCAATCCGGGGAAGAAAAGGGAGGACACACGCGCTCGCTATAAATGAATATTGCGGACCAAACATTCCGGGTGCGATCATACCAGCACTAATGCACCGGATCCCATCAGAACTCCGCAGTTAAGCGTGCTTGGGCGAGAGTAGTACTAGGATGGGTGACCTCCTGGGAAGTCCTCGTGTTCCACCCCTGAAAACATCATTTTTTTTTCCCTTTAAAAATCCACTTACGGCTCAAAAGTTTGTATTTTTTGTTTTAAATCTTTAAATCTATAAATAAATATTGCGGACCAAACATTCCGGGTGCGATCATAGCAGCACTAATGCACCGGATCCAATCAGAACTCCGCAGTTAAGCGTGCTTGGGCGAGAGTAGTACTAGGATGGGTGACCTCGTCGGAAGTCCTCGTGTTGCACCCCTGAAAACATCATTTTTTTTTTCCCTTTAAAAATCCACTTACGGCTCAAAAGTTTGTATTTTTTGTTTTAAATCTTTAAAAACTCATTTATTTCGTTTTCCTTGAGGGGTTAATACCGTGGTCACTAATAAGCAGCGAATAAGAAGTTCCTAGTCAATCCGGGGGAGAAAAGGGAGGACACACGCGCTCGCTATAAATGAATATTGCGGACCAAACATTCCGGGTGCGATCATACCAGCACTAATGCACCGGATCCCATCAGAACTCCGCAGTTAAGCGTGCTTGGGCGAGAGTAGTACTAGGATGGGTGACCTCCTGGGAAGTCCTCGTGTTGCACCCCTGAAAACATCATTTTTTTTTTCCCTTTAAAAATCCACTTACGGCTCAAAAGTTTGTATTTTTTGTTTTAAATCTTTAAATCTATAAATGAATATTGCGGACCAAACATTCCGGGTGCGATCATACCAGCACTAATGCACCGGATCCCATCAGAACTCCGCAGTTAAGCGCGCTTGGGCGAGAGTAGTACTAGGATGGGTGACCTCCTGGGAAGTCCTCGTGTTGCACCCCTGAAAACATCATTTTTTTTTTCCCTTTAAAAATCCACTTACGGCTCAAAAGTTTGTATTTTTTGTTTTAAATCTTTAAAAACTCATTTATTTCGTTTTCCTTGAGGGGTTAATACCGTGGTCACTAACAAGCAGCGAATAAGAAGTTCCTAGTCAATCCGGGGGAGAAAAGGAAGGACACACGCGCTCGCTATAAATGAATATTGCGGACCAAACATTCCGGGTGCGATCATACCAGCACTAATGCACCGGATCCCATCAGAACTCCGCAGTTAAGCGTGCTTGGGCGAGAGTAGTACTAGGATGGGTGACCTCCTGGGAAGTCCTCGTGTTGCACCCCTGAAAACATCATTTTTTTTTTCCCTTTAAAAATCCACTTACGGCTCAAAAGTTTGTATTTTTTGTTTTAAATCTTTAAATCTATAAATGAATATTGCGGACCAAACATTCCGGGTGCGATCATACCAGCACTAATGCACCGGATCCCATCAGAACTCCGCAGTTAAACGCGCTTGGGCGAGAGTAGTACTAGGATGGGTGACCTCCTGGGAAGTCCTCGTGTTGCACCCCTGAAAACATCATTTTTTTTCCCTTTAAAAATCCACTTACGGCTCAAAAGTTTGTATTTTTTGTTTTAAATCTTTAAAAACTAATTTATTTCGTTTTCCTTGAGGGGTTAATACCGTGGTCACTAACAAGCAGCGAATAAGAAGTTCCTAGTCAATCCGGGGGAGAAAAGGGAGGACACACGCGCTCGCTATAAATGAATATTGCGGACCAAACATTCCGGGTGCGATCATACCAGCACTAATGCACCGGATCCCATCAGAACTCCGCAGTTAAGCGTGCTTGGGCGAGAGTAGTACTAGGATGGGTGACGTCCTGGGAAGTCCTCGTGTTGCACCCCTGAAAACATCATTTTTTTTTCCCTTTAAAAATCCACTTACGGCTCAATAGTTTGTATGTTTTGTTTTAAATCTTTAAAAACTCATTTATTTCGTTTTCCTTGAGGGGTTAATACCGTGGTCACTAACAAGCAGCGAATAAGAAGTTCCTTGTCAATCCGGGGGAGAAAAGGGAGGACACACGCGCTCGCTATAAATGAATATTGCGGACCAAACATTCCGGGTGCGATCATACCAGCACTAATGCACCGGATCCCATCAGAACTCCGCAGTTAAGCGTGCTTGGGCGAGAGTAGTACTAGGATGGGTGACCTCCTGGGAAGTCCTCGTGTTGCACCCCTGAAAATATCTTTTTTTTTCCCTTTAAAAATCCACTTACGGCTCAAAAGTTTGTATTTTTTGTTTTAAATCTTTAAATCTATAAATGAATATTGCGGACCAAACATTCCGGGTGCGACCATACCAGCACTAATGCACCGGAACCCATCAGAACTCCGCAGTTAAGCGTGCTTGAGCGAGAGTAGTACTAGGATGGGTGACCTCCTGGGAAGTCCTCGTGTTGCACCCCTGAAAACATCATTTTTTTTTTCCCTTTAAAATTCCACATACGGCTCAAAAGTTTGTATTTTTTGTTTTAAATCTTTAAAAACTCATTTATTTCGTTTTCCTTGAGGGGTTAATACCGTGGTCACTAACAAGCAGCGAATAAGAAGTTCCTAGTCAATCCGGGGGAGAAAAGGGAGGACACACGCGCTCGCTATAAATGAATATTGCGGACCAAACATTCCGGGTGCGATCATACCAGCACTAATGCACCGGATCCCATCAGAACTCCGCAGTTAAGCGTGCTTGGGCGAGAGTAGTACTAGGATGGGTGACCTCCTGGGAAGTCCTCGTGTTGCACCCCTGAAAACATCATTTTTTTTTCCCTTTAAAAATCCACTTACGGCTCAAAAGTTTGTATTTTTTGTTTTAAATCTTTAAAAACTCATTTATTTCGTTTTCCTTGAGGGGTTAATACCGTGGTCACTAACAAGCAGCGAATAAGAAGTTCCTAGTCAATCCGGGGGAGAAAAGGGAGGACACACGCGCTCGCTATAAATGAATATTGCGGACCAAACATTCCGGGTGCGATCATACCAGCACTAATGCACCGGATCCCATCAGAACTCCGCAGTTAAGCGTGCTTGGGCGAGAGTAGTACTAGGATGGGTGACCTCCTGGGAAGTCCTCGTGTTCCACCCCTGAAAACATCATTTTTTTTTCCCTTTAAAAATCCACATACGGCTCAAAAGTTTGTATTTTTTGTTTTAAATCTTTAAATCTATAAATGAATATTGCGGACCAAACATTCCGGGTGCGATCATAGCAGCACTAATGCACCGGATCCCATCAGAACTCCGCAGTTAAGCGTGCTTGGGCGAGAGTAGTTCTAGGATGGGTGACCTCGTCGGAAGTCCTTGTGTTGCACCCCTGAAAACATCATTTTTTTTTTCCCTTTAAAAATCCACTTACGGCTCAAAAGTTTGTATTTTTTGTTTTAAATCTTTAAATCTATAAATGAATATTGCAGACCAAACATTCCGGGTGCGATCATACCAGCACTAATGCACCGGATCCCATCAGAACTCCGCAGTTAAGCGTGCTTGGGCGAGAGAAGTACTAGGATGGGTGACCTCCTGGGAAGTCCTCGTGTTGCACCCCTGAAAACATCATTTTTTTTTTCCCTTTAAAAATCCACTTACGGCTCAAAAGTTTGTATTTTTTGTTTTAAATCTTTAAAAACTCATTTATTACGTTTTCCTTGAGGGGTTAATACCGTGGTCACTAACAATCAGCGAATAAGAAGTTCCTAGTCAATCTGGGGGAGAAAAGGGAGGACACACGCGCTCGCTATAAATGAGTATTGCGGACCAAACATTCCGGGTGCGATCATACCAGCACTAATGCACCGGATCCCATCAGAACTCCGCAGTTAAGCGTGCTTGGGCGAGAGTAGTACTAGGATGGGTGACCTCCTGGGAAGTCCTCGTGTTGCACCCCTGAAAACATCATTTTTTTTTTCCCTTTAAAAATCCACTTACGGCTCAAAAGTTTGTATTTTTTGTTTTAAATCTTTAAAAACTCATTTATTTCGTTTTCCTTGAGGGGTTAATACCGTGGTCACTAACAAGCAGCGAATAAGAAGTTCCTAGTCAATCCGGGGGAGAAAAAAGAGGACACACGCGCTCGCTATAAATGAATATTGCGGACCAAACATTCCGGGTGCGATCATACCAGCACTAATGCACCGGATGCCATCAGAACTCCGCAGTTAAGCGTGCTTGGGCGAGAGTAGTACTAGGATGGGTGACCTCCTGGGAAGTCCTCGTGTTGCACCCCTGAAAACATCATTTTTTTTTTCCCTTTAAAAATCCACTTACGGCTCAAAAGTTTGTATTTTTTGTTTTAAATCTTTAAAAACTCATTTATTTCGTTTTCCTTGAGGGGTTAATACCGTGGTCACTAACAAGCAGCGAATAAGAAGTTCCTAGTCAATCCGGGGGAGAAAAGGGAGGACACACGCGCTCGCTATAAATGAATATTGCGGACCAAACATTTCGGGTGCGATCATACCAGCACTAATGCACCGGATCCCATCAGAACTCCGCAGTTAAGCGTGCTTGGGCGAGAGTAGTACTAGGATGGGTGACCTCCTGGGAAGTCCTCGTGTTGCACCCCTGAAAACACCATTTTTTTTTTCCCTTTAAAAATCCACTTACGGCTCAAAAGTTTGTATTTTTTGTTTTAAATCTTTAAATCTATAAATGAATATTGCGGACCAAACATTCCGGGTGCGATCATACCAGAATTAATGCACCGGATCCCATCAGAACTCCGCAGTTAAGCGTGCTTGGGCGAGAGAAGTACTAGGATGGGTGACCTCCTGGGAAGTCCTCGTGTTGCACCCCTGAAAACATCATTTTTTTTTTCCCTTTAAAAATCCACTTACGGCTCAAAAGTTTGTATTTTTTGTTTTAAATCTTTAAAAACTCATTTATTTCGTTTTCCTTGAGGGGTTAATACCGTGGTCACTAACAAGCAGCGAATAAGAAGTTCCTAGTCAATCCGGGGGAGAAAAGGGAGGACACACGCGCTCGCTATAAATGAATATTGCGGACCAAACATTCCGGGTGCGATCATACCAGCACTAATGCACCGGATCCCATCAGAACTCCGCAGTTAAGCATGCTTGGGCGAGAGTAGTACTAGGATGGGTGACCTCCTGGGAAGTCCTCGTGTTGCACCCCTGAAAACATCATTTTTTTTTTCCCTTTAAAAATCCACTTACGGCTCAAAAGTTTGTATTTTTTGTTTTAAATCTTTAAAAACTCATTTATTTCGTTTTCCTTGAGGGGTTAATACCGTGGTCACTAACAAGCAGCGAATAAGAAGTTCCTAGTCAATCCGGGGGAGAAAAGGGAGGACACACGCGCTCGCTATAAATGAATATTGCGGACCAAACATTCCGGGTGCGATCATACCAGCACTAATGCACCGGATCCCATCAGAACTCCGCAGTTAAGCGTGCTTGGGCAAGAGTAGTACTAGGATGGGTGACCTCCTGGGAAGTCCTCGTGTTGCACCCCTGAAAACATCATTTTTTTTTCCCTTTAAAAATCCACTTACGGCTCAAAAGTTTGTATTTTTTGTTTTAAATCTTTAAATCTATAAATGAATATTGCGGACCAAACATTCCGGGTGCGATCATACCAGCACTAATGCACCGGATCCCATTAGAACTCCGCAGTTAAGCGTGCTTGGGCGAGAGTAGTACTAGGATGGTTGACCTCCTGGGAAGTCCTCGTGTTGCACCCCTGAAAACATCATTTTTTTTTTCCCTTTAAAAATCCACTTACGGCTCAAAAGTTTGTATTTTTTGTTTTAAATCTTTAAAAACTCATTTATTTCGTTTTCCTTGAGGGGTTAATACCGTGGTCACTAACAAGCAGCGAATAAGAAGTTCCTAGTCAATCCGGGGGAGAAAAAAGAGGACACACGCGCTCGCTATAAATGAATATTGCGGACCAAACATTCCGGGTGCGATCATACCAGCACTAATGCACCGGATGCCATCAGAACTCCGCAGTTAAGCGTGCTTGGGCGAGAGTAGTACTAGGATGGGTGACCTCCTGGGAAGTCCTCGTGTTGCACCCCTGAAAACATCATTTTTTTTTTCCCTTTAAAAATCCACTTACGGCTCAAAAGTTTGTATTTTTTGTTTTAAATCTTTAAAAACTCATTTATTTCGTTTTCCTTGAGGGGTTAATACCGTGGTCACTAACAAGCAGCGAATAAGAAGTTCCTAGTCAATCCGGGGGAGAAAAGGGAGGACACACGCGCTCGCTATAAATGAATATTGCGGACCAAACATTTCGGGTGCGATCATACCAGCACTAATGCACCGGATCCCATCAGAACTCCGCAGTTAAGCGTGCTTGGGCGAGAGTAGTACTAGGATGGGTGACCTCCTGGGAAGTCCTCGTGTTGCACCCCTGAAAACATCATTTTTTTTTTCCCTTTAAAAATCCACTTACGGCTCAAAAGTTTGTATTTTTTGTTTTAAATCTTTAAATCTATAAATGAATATTGCGGACCAAACATTCCGGGTGCGATCATACCAGAATTAATGCACCGGATCCCATCAGAACTCCGCAGTTAAGCGTGCTTGGGCGAGAGAAGTACTAGGATGGGTGACCTCCTGGGAAGTCCTCGTGTTGCACCCCTGAAAACATCATTTTTTTTTTCCCTTTAAAAATCCACTTACGGCTCAAAAGTTTGTATTTTTTGTTTTAAATCTTTAAAAACTCATTTATTTCGTTTTCCTTGAGGGGTTAATACCGTGGTCACTAACAAGCAGCGAATAAGAAGTTCCTAGTCAATCCGGGGGAGAAAAGGGAGGACACACGCGCTCGCTATAAATGAATATTGCGGACCAAACATTCCGGGTGCGATCATACCAGCACTAATGCACCGGATCCCATCAGAACTCCGCAGTTAAGCATGCTTGGGCGAGAGTAGTACTAGGATGGGTGACCTCCTGGGAAGTCCTCGTGTTGCACCCCTGAAAACATCATTTTTTTTTTCCCTTTAAAAATCCACTTACGGCTCAAAAGTTTGTATTTTTTGTTTTAAATCTTTAAAAACTCATTTATTTCGTTTTCCTTGAGGGGTTAATACCGTGGTCACTAACAAGCAGCGAATAAGAAGTTCCTAGTCAATCCGGGGGAGAAAAGGGAGGACACACGCGCTCGCTATAAATGAATATTGCGGACCAAACATTCCGGGTGCGATCATACCAGCACTAATGCACCGGATCCCATCAGAACTCCGCAGTTAAGCGTGCTTGGGCAAGAGTAGTACTAGGATGGGTGACCTCCTGGGAAGTCCTCGTGTTGCACCCCTGAAAACATCATTTTTTTTTCCCTTTAAAAATCCACTTACGGCTCAAAAGTTTGTATTTTTTGTTTTAAATCTTTAAATCTATAAATGAATATTGCGGACCAAACATTCCGGGTGCGATCATACCAGCACTAATGCACCGGATCCCATTAGAACTCCGCAGTTAAGCGTGCTTGGGCGAGAGTAGTACTAGGATGGTTGACCTCCTGGGAAGTCCTCGTGTTGCACCCCTGAAAACATCATTTTTTTTTTCCCTTTAAAAATCCACTTACGGCTCAAAAGTTTGTATTTTTTGTTTTAAATCTTTAAAAACTCATTTATTTCGTTTTCCTTGAGGGGTTAATACCGTGGTCACTAACAAGCAGCGAATAAGAAGTTCCTAGTCAATCCGGGGGAGAAAAGGGAGGACACACGCGCTCGCTATAAATGAATATTGCGGACCAAACATTCCGGGTGCGATCATACCAGCACTAATGCACCGGATCCCATCAGAACTCCGCAGTTAAGCGTGCTTGGGCGAGAGTAGTACTAGGATGGGTTACCTCCTGGGAAGTCCTCGTGTTGCACCCCTGAAAACATCATTTTTTTTTTACCCTTTAAAAATCCACTTACGGCTCAAAAGTTTGTATTTTTTGTTTTAAATCTTTAAAAACTCATTTATTTCGTTTTCCTTGAGGGGTTAATACCGTGGTCACTAACAAGCAGCGAATAAGAAGTTCCTAGTCAATCCGGGGGAGAAAAAAGAGGACACACGCGCTCGCTATAAATGAATATTGCGGACCAAACATTCCGGGTGCGATCATACCAGCACTATTGCACCGGATTCCATCAGAACTCCGCAGTTAAGCGTGCTTGGGCGAGAGTAGTACTGGGATGGGTGACCTCCTGGGAAGTCCTCGTGTTGCACCCCTGAAAACATCATTTTTTTTTTTCCCTTTAAAAATCCACTTACGGCTCAAAAGTTTGTATTTTTTGTTTTAAATCTTTAAAAACTCATTTATTTCGTTTTCCTTGAGGGGTTAATACCGTGGTCACTAACAAGCAGCGAATAAGAAGTTCCTAGTCAATCCGGGGGAGAAAAGGGAGGACACACGCGCTCGCTATAAATGAATATTGCGGACCAAACATTCCGGGTGCGATCATACCAGCACTAATGCACCGGATCCCATCAGAACTCCGCAGTTAAGCGTGCTTGGGCGAGAGTAGTACTAGGATGGGTGACCTCCTGGGAAGTCCTCGTGTTGCACCCCTGAAAACATCATTTTTTTTTCCCTTTAAAAATCCACTTACGGCTCAAAAGTTTGTATTTTTTGTTTTAAATCTTTAAATCTATAAATGAATATTGCGGACCAAACATTCCGGGTGCGATCATACCAGCATTAATGCACCGGATCCCATCAGAACTCCGCAGTTAAGCGTGCTTGGGCGAGAGAAGTACTAGGATGGGTGACCTCCTGGGAAGTCCTCGTGTTGCACCCCTGAAAACATCATTTTTTTTTTTCCCTTTAAAAATCCACTTACGGCTCAAAAGTTTGTATTTTTTGTTTTAAATCTTTAAAAACTCATTTATTTCGTTTTCCTTGAGGGGTTAATACCGTGGTCACTAACAAGCAGCGAATAAGAAGTTCCTAGTCAATCCGGGGGAGAAAAGGGAGGACACACGCGCTCGCTATAAATGAATATTGCGGACCAAACATTCCGGGTGCGATCATACCAGCACTAATGCACCGGATCCCATCAGAACTCCGCAGTTAAGCGTGCTTGGGCAAGAGTAGTACTAGGATGGGTGACCTCCTGGGAAGTCCTCGTGTTGCACCCCTGAAAACATCATTTTTTTTTCCCTTTAAAAATCCACTTACGGCTCAAAAGTTTGTATTTTTTGTTTTAAATCTTTAAATCTATAAATGAATATTGCGGACCAAACATTCCGGGTGCGATCATACCAGCACTAATGCACCGGATCCCATCAGAACTCCGCAGTTAAGCGTGCTTGGGCGAGAGTAGTTCTAGGATGGGTGACCTCCTCGGAAGTCCTCGTGTTGCACCCCTGAAAACATCATTTTTTTTTTCCCTTTAAAATTCCACTTACGGCTCAAAAGTTTGTATTTTTTGTTTTAAATCTTTAAATCTATAAATGAATATTGCGGACCAAACATTCCGGGTGCGATCATACCAGCACTAATGCACCGGATCCCATCAGAACTCCGCAGTTAAGCGTGCTTGGGCGAGAGAAGTACTAGGATGGGTGACCTCCTGGGAAGTCCTCGTGTTGCACCCCTGAAAACATCATTTTTTTTTTCCCTTTAAAAATCCACTTACGGCTCAAAAGTTTGTATTTTTTGTTTTAAATCTTTAAAAACTCATTTATTACGTTTTCCTTGAGGGGTTAATACCGTGGTCACTAACAAGCAGCGAATAAGAAGTTCCTAGTCAATCCGGGGGAGAAAAGGGAGGACACACGCGCTCGCTATAAATGAATATTGCGGACCAAACATTCCGGGTGCGATCATACCAGCACTAATGCACCGGATCCCATCAGAACTCCGCAGTTAAGCGAGCTTGGGCGAGAGTAGTACTAGGATGGGTGACCTCCTGGGAAGTCCTCGTGTTCCACCCCTGAAAACATCATTTTTTTTTCCCTTTAAAAATCCACTTACGGCTCAAAAGTTTGTATTTTTTGTTTTAAATCTTTAAATCTATAAATGAATATTGCGGACCAAACATTCCGGGTGCGATCATAGCAGCACTAATGCACCGGATCCCATCAGAACTCCGCAGTTAAGCGTGCTTGGGCGAGAGAAGTACTAGGATGGGTGACCTCCTGGGAAGTCCTCGTGTTGTACCCCTGAAAACATCATTTTTTTTTTCCCTTTAAAAATCCATTTACGGCTCAAAAGTTTGTATTTTTTGTTTTAAATCTTTAAAAACTCATTTATTTCGTTTTCCTTGAGGGGTTAATACCGTGGTCACTAACAAGCAGCGAATAAGAAGTTCCTAGTCAATCCGGGGGAGAAAAGGGAGGACACACGCGCTCGCTATAATTGAATATTGCGGACCAAACATTCCGGGTGCGATCATACCAGCACTAATGCACCGGATCCCATCAGAACTCCGCAGTTAAGCGTGCTTGGGCGAGATTAGTACTAGGATGGGTGACCTCCTGGGAAGTCCTCGTGTTGCACCCCTGAAAACATCATTTTTTTTTTCCCTTTAAAAATCCACTTACGGCTCAAAAGTTTGTATTTTTTGTTTTAAATCTTTAAAAACTCATTTATTACGTTTTCCTTGAGGGGTTAATACCGTGGTCACTAACAAGCAGCGAATAAGAAGTTCCTAGTCAATCCGGGGGAGAAAAGGGAGGACACACGCGCTCGCTATAAATGAGTATTGCGGACCAAACATTCCGGGTGCGATCATACCAGCACTAATGCACCGGATCCCATCAGAACTCCGCAGTTAAGCGTGCTTGGGCGAGAGTAGTACTAGGATGGGTGACCTCCTGGGAAGTCCTCGTGTTGCACCCCTGTAAACATCATTTTTTTTTTACCCTTTAAAAATCCACTTACGGCTCAAAAGTTTGTATTTTTTGTTTTAAATCTTTAAAAACTCATTTATTTCGTTTTCCTTGAGGGGTTAATACCGTGGTCACTAACAAGCAGCGAATAAGAAGTTCCTAGTCAATCCGGGGGAGAAAAAAGAGGACACACGCGCTCGCTATAAATGAATATTGCGGACCAAACATTCCGGGTGCGATCATACCAGCACTAATGCACCGGATCCCATCAGAACTCCGCAGTTAAGTGTGCTTGGGCGAGAGTAGTACTAGGATGGGTGACCTCCTGGGAAGTCCTCGTGTTGCACCCCTGAAAACATCATTTTTTTTTTTCCCTTTAAAAATCCACTTACGGCTCAAAAGTTTGTATTTTTTGTTTTAAATCTCTAAAAACTCATTTATTTCGTTTTCCTTGAGGGGTTAATACCGTGGTCACTAACAAGCAGCGAATAAGAAGTTCCTAGTCAATCCGGGGGAGAAAAGGGAGGACACACGCGCTCGCTATAAATGAATATTGCGGACCAAACATTCCGGGTGCGATCATACCAGCACTAATGCACCGGATCCCATCAGAACTCCGCAGTTAAGCGTGCTTTTGCGAGAGTAGTACTAGGATGGGTGACCTCCTGGGAAGTCCTCGTGTTGCACCCCTGAAAACATCATTTTTTTTTTCCCTTTAAAAATCCACTTACGGCTCAAAAGTTTGTATTTTTTGTTTTAAATCTTTAAATCTATAAATGAATATTGCGGACCAAACATTCCGGGTGCGATCATACCAGCATTAATGCACCGGATCCCATCAGAACTCCGCAGTTAAGCGTGCTTGGGCGAGAGAAGTACTAGGATGGGTGACCTCCTGGGAAGTCCTCGTGTTGTACCCCTGAAAACATCATTTTTTTTTCCCTTTAAAAATCCACTTACGGCTCAAAAGTTTGTATTTTTTGTTTTAAATCTTTAAAAACTCATTTATTTCGTTTTCCTTGAGGGGTTAATATCGTGGTCACTAACAAGCAGCGAATAAGAAGTTCCTAGTCAATCCGGGGGAGAAAAGGGAGGACACACGCGCTCGCTATAATTGAATATTTTGGACCAAACATTCCGGGTGCGATCATACCAGCACTAATGCACCGGATCCCATCAGAACTCCGCAGTTAAGCGTGCTTGGGCGAGAGTAGTACTAGGATGGGTGACCTCCTGGGAAGTCCTCGTGTTGCACCCCTGAAAACATCATTTTTTTTTTCCCTTTAAAAATCCACTTACGGCTCAAAAGTTTGTATTTTTTGTTTTAAATCTTTAAAAACTCATTTATTTCGTTTTCCTTGAGGGGTTAATACCGTGGTCACTAACAAGCAGCGAATAAGAAGTTCCTAGTCAATCCGGGGGAGAAAAGGGAGGACACACGCGCTCGCTATAAATGAATATTGCGGACCAAACATTCCGGGTGCGATCATACCAGCACTATTGCACCGGATCCCATCAGAACTCCGCAGTTAAGCGTGCTTGGGCAAGAGTAGTACTAGGATGGGAGACCTCCTGGGAAGTCCTCGTGTTGCACCCCTGAAAACATCATTTTTTTTTTCCCTTTAAAAATCCACTTACGGCTCAAAAGTTTGTATTTTTTGTTTTAAATCTTTAAAAACTCATTTATTTCGTTTTCCTTGAGGGGTTAATACCGTGGTCACTAACAAGCAGCGAATAAGAAGTTCCTAGTCAATCCGGGGGAGAAAAAAGAGGACACACGCGCTCGCTATAAATGAATATTGCGGACCAAACATTCCGGGTGCGATCATACCAGCACTAATGCACCGGATCCCATCAGAACTCCGCAGTTAAGCGTGCTTGGGCGAGAGTAGTACTAGGATGGGTGACCTCCTGGGAAGTCCTCGTGTTGCACCCCTGAAAACATCATTTTTTTTTTCCCTTTAAAAATCCATTTACGGCTCAAAAGTTTGTATTTTTTGTTTTAAATCTTTAAAAACTCATTTATTTCGTTTTCCTTGAGGGGTTAATACCGTGGTCACTAACAAGCAGCGAATAAGAAGTTCCTAGTCAATCCGGGGGAGAAAAGGGAGGACACACGCGCTCGCTATAAATGAATATTGCGGACCAAACATTCCGGGTGCGATCATACCAGCACTAATGCACCGGATCCCATCAGAACTCCGCAGTTAAGCGTGCTTGGGCGAGAGTAGTACTAGGATGGGTGACCTCCTGGGAAGTCCTCGTGTTGCACCCCTGAAAACATCATTTTTTTTTCCCTTTAAAAATCCACTTACGGCTCAAAAGTTTGTATTTTTTGTTTTAAATCTTTAAATCTATAAATGAATATTGCGGACCAAACATTTCGGGTGCGATCATACCAGCATTAATGCACCGGATCCCATCAGAACTCCGCAGTTAAGCGTGCTTGGGCGAGAGAAGTACTAGGATGGGTGACCTCCTGGGAAGTCCTCGTGTTGCACCCCTGAAAACATCATTTTTTTTTTCCTTTAAAAATCCACTTACGGCTCAAAAGTTTGTATTTTTTGTTTTAAATCTTTAAAAACTCATTTATTTCGTTTTCCTTGAGGGGTTAATACCGTGGTCACTAACAAGCAGCGAATAAGAAGTTCCTAGTCAATCCGGGGGAGAAAAGGGAGGACACACGCGCTCGCTATAAATGAATATTGCGGACCAAACATTCCAGGTGCGATCATACCAGCACTAATGCACCGGATCCCATCAGAACTCCGCAGTTAAGCGTGCTTGGGCGAGAGTAGTACTAGGATGGGTGACCTCCTGGGAAGTCCTCGTGTTGCACCCCTGAAAACATCATTTTTTTTTTCCCTTTAAAAATCCACTTACGGCTCAAAAGTTTGTATTTTTTGTTTTAAATCTTTAAAAACTCATTTATTTCGTTTTCCTTGAGGGGTTAATACCGTGGTCACTAACAAGCAGCGAATAAGAAGTTCCTAGTCAATCCGGGGGAGAAAAGGGAGGACACACGCGCTCGCTATAAATGAATATTGCGGACCAAACATTCCGGGTGCGATCATACCAGCACTAATGCACCGGATCCCATCAGAACTCCGCAGTTAAGGGTGCTTGGGCAAGAGTAGCACTAGGATGGGTGACCTCCTGGGAAGTCCTCGTGTTGCACCCCTGAAAACATCATTTTTTTTTCCCTTTAAAAATGCACTTACGGCTCAAAAGTTTGTATTTTTTGTTTTAAATCTTTAAATCTATAAATGAATATTGCGGACCAAACATTCCGGGTGCGATCATACCAGCACTAATGCACCGGATCCCATCAGAACTCCGCAGTTAAGCGTGCTTGGGGGAGAGTAGTACTAGGATGGGTGACCTCCTGGGAAGTCCTCGTGTTGCACCCCTGAAAACATCATTTTTTTTTTTCCCTTTAAAAATCCACTTACGGCTCAAAAGTTTGTATTTTTTGTTTTAAATCTTTAAAAACTCATTTATTTCGTTTTCCTTGAGGGGTTAATACCGTGGTCACTAACAAGCAGCGAATAAGAAGTTCCTAGTCAATCCGGGGGAGAAAAAAGAGGACACACGCGCTCGCTATAAATGAATATTGCGGACCAAACATTCCGGGTGCGATCATACCAGCACTAATGCACCGGATCCCATCAGAACTCCGCAGTTAAGCGTGTTTGGGCGAGAGTAGTACTAGGATGGGTGACCTCCTGGGAAGTCCTCGTGTTGCACCCCTGAAAACATCATTTTTTTTTTCCCTTTAAAAATCCACTTACGGCTCAAAAGTTTGTATTTTTTGTTTTAAATCTTTAAAAACTCATTTATTTCGTTTTCCTTGAGGGGTTAATACCGTGGTCACTAACAAGCAGCGAATAAGAAGTTCCTAGTCAATCCGGGGGATAAAAGGGAGGACACACGCGCTCGCTATAAATGAATATTGCGGACCAAACATTCCGGGTGCGATCATACCAGCACTAATGCACCGGATCCCATCAGAACTCCGGAGTTAAGCGTGCTTGGGCAAGAGTAGCACTAGGATGGGTGACCTCCTGGGAAGTCCTCGTGTTGCACCCCTGAAAACATCATTTTTTTTTCCCTTTAAAAATCCACTTACGGCTCAAAAGTTTGTATTTTTTGTTTTAAATCTTTAAATCTATAAATGAATATTGCGGACCAAACATTCCGGGTGCGATCATACCAGCACTAATGCACCGGATCCCATCAGAACTCCGCAGTTAAGCGTGCTTGGGCGAGAGTAGTACTAGGATGGGTGACCTCCTGGGAAGTCCTCGTGTTGCACCCCTGAAAACATCATTTTTTTTTTTCCCTTTAAAAATCCACTTACGGCTCAAAAGTTTGTATTTTTTGTTTTAAATCTTTAAAAACTCATTTATTTCGTTTTCCTTGAGGGGTTAATACCGTGGTCACTAACAAGCAGCGAATAAGAAGTTCCTAGTCAATCCGGGGGAGAAAAAAGAGGACACACGCGCTCGCTATAAATGAATATTGCGGACCAAACATTCCGGGTGCGTTCATACCAGCACTAATGCACCGGATCCCATCAGAACTCCGCAGTTAAGCGTGTTTGGGCGAGAGAAGTACTAGGATGGGTGACCTCCTGGGAAGTCCTCGTGTTGCACCCCTGAAAACATCATTTTTTTTTTCCCTTTAAAAATCCACTTACGGCTCAAAAGTTTGTATTTTTTGTTTTAAATCTTTAAAAACTCATTTATTTCGTTTTCCTTGAGGGGTTAATACCGTGGTCACTAACAAGCAGCGAATAAGAAGTTCCTAGTCAATCCGGGGGAGAAAAAAGAGGACACACGCGCTCGCTATAAATGAATATTGCGGACCAAACATTCCGGGTGCGATCATACCAGCACTAATGCACCGGATCCCATCAGAACTCCGCAGTTAAGCGTGTTTGGGCGAGAGAAGTACTAGGATGGGTGACCTCCTGGGAAGTCCTCGTGTTGCACCCCTGAAAACATCATTTTTTTTTTCCCTTTAAAAATCCACTTACGGCTCAAAAGTTTGTATTTTTTGTTTTAAATCTTTAAAAACTCATTTATTACGTTTTCCTTGAGGGGTTAATACCGTGGTCACTAACAAGCAGCGAATAAGAAGTTCCTAGTCAATCTGGGGGAGAAAAGGGAGGACACACGCGCTCGCTATAAATGAGTATTGCGGACCAAACATTCCGGGTGCGATCATACCAGCACTAATGCACCGGATCCCATCAGAACTCCGCAGTTAAGCGTGCTTGGGCGAGAGTAGTACTAGGATGGGTGACCTCCTGGGAAGTCCTCGTGTTGCACCCCTGAAAACATCATTTTTTTTTTCCCTTTAAAAATCCACTTACGGCTCAAAAGTTTGTATTTTTTGTTTTAAATCTTTAAAAACTCATTTATTTCGTTTTCCTTGAGGGGTTAATACCGTGGTCACTAACAAGCAGCGAATAAGAAGTTCCTAGTCAATCCGGGGGAGAAAAAAGAGGACACACGCGCTCGCTATAAATGAATATTGCGGACCAAACATTCCGGGTGCGATCATACCAGCACTAATGCACCGGATCCCATCAGAACTCCGCAGTTAAGCGTGTTTGGGCGAGAGAAGTACTAGGATGGGTGACCTCCTGGGAAGTCCTCGTGTTGCACCCCTGAAAACATCATTTTTTTTTTCCTTTAAAAATCCACTTACGGCTCAAAAGTTTGTATTTTTTGTTTTAAATCTTTAAAAACTCATTTATTTCGTTTTGCTTGAGGGGTTAATACCGTGGTCACTAACAAGCAGCGAATAAGAAGTTCCTAGTCAATCCGGGGGAGAAAAGGGAGGACACACGCGCTCGCTATAAATGAATATTGCGGACCAAACATTCCAGGTGCGATCATACCAGCACTAATGCACCGGATCCCATCAGAACTCCGCAGTTAAGCGTGCTTGGGCGAGAGTAGTACTAGGATGGGTGACCTCCTGGGAAGTCCTTGTGTTGCACCCCTGAAAACATCATTTTTTTTTTCCCTTTAAAAATCCACTTACGGCTCAAAAGTTTGTATTTTTTGTTTTAAATCTTTAAAAACTCATTTATTTCGTATTCCTTGAGGGGTTAATACCGTGGTCACTAACAAGCAGCGAATAAGAAGTTCCTAGTCAATCCGGGGGAGAAAAGGGAGGACACACGCGCTCGCTATAAATGAATATTGCGGACCAAACATTCCGGGTGCGATCATACCAGCACTAATGCACCGGATCCCATCAGAACTCCGCAGTTAAGCGTGCTTGGGCAAGAGTAGCACTAGGATGGGTGACCTCCTGGGAAGTCCTCGTGTTGCACCCCTGAAAACATCATTTTTTTTTCCCTTTAAAAATCCACTTACGGCTCAAAAGTTTGTATTTTTTGTTTTAAATCTTTAAATCTATAAATGAATATTGCGGACCAAACATTCCGGGTGCGATCATACCAGCACTAATGCACCGGATCCCATCAGAAATCCGCAGTTAAGCGTGCTTGGGCGAGAGTAGTACTAGGATGGGTGACCTCCTGGGAAGTCCTCGTGTTGCACCCCTGAAAACATCATTTTTTTTTTCCCTTTAAAAATCCACTTACGGCTCAAAAGTTTGTATTTTTTGTTTTAAATCTTTAAAAACTCATTTATTTCGTTTTCCTTGAGGGGTTAATACCGTGGTCACTAACAAGCAGCGAATAAGAAGTTCCTAGTCAATCCGGGGGAGAAAAAAGAGGACACACGCGCTCGCTATAAATGAATATTGCGGACCAAACATTCCGGGTGCGATCATACCAGCACTAATGCACCGGATCCCATCAGAACTCCGCAGTTAAGCGTGTTTGGGCGAGAGTAGTACTAGGATGGGTGACCTCCTGGGAAGTCCTCGTGTTGCACCCCTGAAAACATCATTTTTTTTTTTCCCTTTAAAAATCCACTTACGGCTCAAAAGTTTGTATTTTTTGTTTTAAATCTTTAAAAACTCATTTATTTCGTTTTCCTTGAGGGGTTAATACCGTGGTCACTAACAAGCAGCGAATAAGAAGTTCCTAGTCAATCCGGGGGAGAAAAGGGAGGACACACGCGCTCGCTATAAATGAATATTGCGGACCAAACATTCCGGGTGCGATCATACCAGCACTAATGCACCGGATCCCATCAGAACTCCGCAGTTAAGCGTGCTTGGGCAAGAGTAGCACTAGGATGGGTGACCTCCTGGGAAGTCCTCGTGTTGCACCCCTGAAAACATCATTTTTTTTTTCCTTTAAAAATCCACTTACGGCTCAAAAGTTTGTATTTTTTGTTTTAAATCTTTAAAAACTCATTTATTTCGTTTTGCTTGAGGGGTTAATACCGTGGTCACTAACAAGCAGCGAATAAGAAGTTCCTAGTCAATCCGGGGGAGAAAAGGGAGGACACACGCGCTCGCTATAAATGAATATTGCGGACCAAACATTCCAGGTGCGATCATACCAGCACTAATGCACCGGATCCCATCAGAACTCCGCAGTTAAGCGTGCTTGGGCGAGAGTAGTACTAGGATGGGTGACCTCCTGGGAAGTCCTCGTGTTGCACCCCTGAAAACATCATTTTTTTTTTCCCTTTAAAAATCCACTTACGGCTCAAAAGTTTGTATTTTTTGTTTTAAAACTTTAAAAACTCATTTATTTCGTATTCCTTGAGGGGTTAATACCGTGGTCACTAACAAGCAGCGAATAAGAAGTTCCTAGTCAATCCGGGGGAGAAAAGGGAGGACACACGCGCTCGCTATAAATGAATATTGCGGACCAAACATTCCGGGTGCGATCATACCAGCACTAATGCACCGGATCCCATCAGAACTCCGCAATTAAGCGTGCTTGGGCGAGAGTAGTACTAGGATGGGTGACCTCCTGGGAAGTCCTCGTGTTGCACCCCTGAAAACATCATTTTTTTTCCCTTTAAAAATCCACTTACGGCTCAAAAGTTTGTATTTTTTGTTTTAAATCTTTAAATCTATAAATGAATATTGCGGACCAAACATTTCGGGTGCGATCATACCAGCATTAATGCACCGGATCCCATCAGAACTCCGCAGTTAAGCGTGCTTGGGCGAGAGAAGTACTAGGATGGGTGACCTCCTGGGAAGTCCTCGTGTTGCACCCCTGAAAACATCATTTTTTTTTTCCTTTAAAAATCCACTTACGGCTCAAAAGTTTGTATTTTTTGTTTTAAATCTTTAAAAACTCATTTATTTCGTTTTGCTTGAGGGGTTAATACCGTGGTCACTAACAAGCAGCGAATAAGAAGTTCCTAGTCAATCCGGGGGAGAAAAAAGAGGACACACGCGCTCGCTATAAATGAATATTGCGGACCAAACATTCCGGGTGCGATCATACCAGCACTAATGCACCGGATCCCATCAGAACTCCGCAGTTAAGCGTGTTTGGGCGAGAGTAGTACTAGGATGGGTGACCTCCTGGGAAGTCCTCGTGTTGCACCCCTGAAAACATCATTTTTTTTTTTCCCTTTAAAAATCCACTTACGGCTCAAAAGTTTGTATTTTTTGTTTTAAATCTTTAAAAACTCATTTATTTCGTTTTCCTTGAGGGGTTAATACCGTGGTCACTAACAAGCAGCGAATAAGAAGTTCCTAGTCAATCCGGGGGAGAAAAGGGAGGACACACGCGCTCGCTATAAATGAATATTGCGGACCAAACATTCCGGGTGCGATCATACCAGCACTAATGCACCGGATCCCATCAGAACTCCGCAGTTAAGCGTGCTTGGGCAAGAGTAGCACTAGGATGGGTGACCTCCTGGGAAGTCCTCGTGTTGCACCCCTGAAAACATCATTTTTTTTTCCCTTTAAAAATCCACTTACGGCTCAAAAGTTTGTATTTTTTGTTTTAAATCTTTAAATCTATAAATGAATATTGCGGACCAAACATTCCGGGTGCGATCGTACCAGCACTAATGCACCGGATCCCATCAGAACTCCGCAGTTAAGCGTGCTTGGGCGAGAGTAGTACTAGGATGGGTGACCTCCTGGGAAGTCCTCGTGTTGCACCCCTGAAAACATCATTTTTTTTTCCCTTTAAAAATCCACTTACGGCTCAAAAGTTTGTATTTTTTGTTTTAAATCTTTAAAAACTCATTTATTTCGTTTTCCTTGAGGGGTTAATACCGTGGTCACTAACAAGCAGCGAATAAGAAGTTCCTAGAAAATCCGGGGGAGAAAAAAGAGGACACACGCGCTCGCTATAAATGAATATTGCGGACCAAACATTCCGGGTGCGATCATACCAGCCCTAATGCACCGGATCCCATCAGAACTCCGCAGTTAAGCGTGTTTGGGCGAGAGTAGTACTAGGATGGGTGACCTCCTGGGAAGTCCTCGTGTTGCACCCCTGAAAACATCATTTTTTTTTTCCCTTTAAAAATCCACTTACGGCTCAAAAGTTTGTATTTTTTGTTTTAAATCTTTAAAAACTCATTTATTTCGTTTTCCTTGAGGGGTTAATACCGTGGTCACTAACAAGCAGCGAATAAGAAGTTCCTAGTCAATCCGGGGGAGAAAAGGGAGGACACACGCTCTCGCTATAAATGAATATTGCGGACCAAACATTCCGGGTGCGATCATACCAGCACTAATGCACCGGATCCCATCAGAACTCCGCAGTTAAGCGTGCTTTGGCGAGAGTAGTACTAGGATGGGTGACCTCCTGGGAAGTCCTCGTGTTGCACCCCTGAAAACATCATTTTTTTTTTTCCCTTTAAAAATCCACTTACGGCTCAAAAGTTTGTATTTTTTGTTTTAAATCTTTAAAAACTCATTTATTTCGTTTTCCTTGAGGGGTTAATACCGTGGTCACTAACAAGCAGCGAATAAGAAGTTCCTAGTCAATCCGGGGGAGAAAAAAGAGGACACACGCGCTCGCTATAAATGAATATTGCGGACCAAACATTCCGGGTGCGATCATACCAGCACTAATGCACCGGATCCCATCAGAACTCCGCAGTTAAGCGTGTTTGGGCGAGAGAAGTACTAGGATGGGTGACCTCCTGGGAAGTCCTCGTGTTGCACCCCTGAAAACATCATTTTTTTTTTCCCTTTAAAAATCCACTTACGGCTCAAAAGTTTGTATTTTTTGTTTTAAATCTTTAAAAACTCATTTATTTCGTTTTCCTTGAGGGGTTAATACCGTGGTCACTAACAAGCAGCGAATAAGAAGTTCCTAGTCAATCCGGGGGAGAAAAGGGAGGACACACGCGCTCGCTATAAATGAATATTGCGGACCAAACATTCCGGGTGCGATCATACCAGCACTAATGCACCGGATCCCATCAGAACTCCGCAGTTAAGCGTGCTTGGGCAAGAGTAGTACTAGGATGGGTGACCTCCTGGGAAGTCCTCGTGTTGCACCCCTTAAAACATCATTTTTTTTTTCCCTTTAAAAATCCACTTACGGCTCAAAAGTTTGAATTTTTTGTTTTAAATCTTTAAAAACTCATTTATTTCGTTTTCCTTGAGGGGTTAATACCGTGGTCACTAACAAGCAGCGAATAAGAAGTTCCTAGTCAATCCGGGGGAGAAAAGGGAGGACACACGCGCTCGCTATAAATGAATATTGCGGACCAAACTTTCCGGGTGCGATCATACCAGCACTAATGCACCGGATCCCATCAGAACTCCGCAGTTAAGTGTGCTTGGGCGAGAGTAGTACTAAGATGGGTGACCTCCTGGGAAGTCCTCGTGTTTCTCCCCTGAAAACATCATTTTTTTTCCCTTTAAAAATCCACTTACGGCTCAAAATTTTGTATTTTTTGTTTTAAATCTTTAAAAACTCATTTATTTTGTTTTCCTTGGGGGGTTAATACCGTGGTCACTAACAAGCAGCGAATAAGAAGTTCCTAGTTAATCCGGGGGAGAAAAGGGAGGACACACGCGCTCGCTATAAATGAATATTGCGGACCAAACATTCCGGGTGCGATCATACCAGCATTAATGCACCGGATCCCATCAGAACTCCGCAGTTAAGCGTGCTTGGGCGAGAGAAGTACTAGGATGGGTGACCTCCTGGGAAGTCCTCGTGTTGCACCCCTGAAAACATCATTTTTTTTTTCCCTTTAAAAATCCACTTACGGCTCAAAAGTTTGTATTTTTTGTTTTAAATCTTTAAAAACTCATTTATTTCGTTTTCCTTGAGGGGTTAATACCGTGGTCACTAACAAGCAGCGAATAAGAAGTTCCTAGTCAATCCGGGGGAGAAAAGGGAGGACACACGCGCTCGCTATAAATGAATATTGCGGACCAAACATTCCGGTTGCGATCATACCAGCACTAATGCACCGGATCCCATCAGAACTCCGCAGTTAAGCGTTCTTGGGCGAGAGTAGTACTAGGATGGGTGACCTCCTGGGAAGTCCTCGTGTTGCACCCCTGAAAACATCATTTTTTTTTTCCCTTTAAAAATCCACTTACGGCTCAAAAGTTTGTATTTTTTGTTTTAAATCTTTAAAAACTCATTTATTTCGTTTTCCTTGAGGGGTTAATACCGTGGTCACTAACAAGCAGCGAATAAGAAGTTCCTAGTCAATCCGGGGGAGAAAAGGGAGGACACACGCGCTCGCTATAAATGAATATTGCGGACCAAACATTCCGGGTGCGATCATACCAGCACTAATGCACCGGATCCCATCAGAACTCCGCAGTTAAGCGTGCTTTGGCGAGAGTAGTACTAGGATGGGTGTCCTCCTGGGAAGTCCTCGTGTTGCACCCCTGAAAACATCATTTTTTTTTTCCCTTTAAAAATCCACTTACGGCTCAAAAGTTTGTATTTTTTGTTTTAAATCTTTAAATCTATAAATGAATATTGCGGACCAAACATTCCGGGTGCGATCATACCAGCATTAATGCACCGGATCCCATCAGAACTCCGCAGTTAAGCGTGCTTGGGCGAGAGAAGTACTAGGATGGGTGACCTCCTGGGAAGTCCTCGTGTTGCACCCCTGAAAACATCATTTTTTTTTTCCCTTTAAAAATCCACTTACGGCTCAAAAGTTTGTATTTTTTGTTTTAAATCTTTAAAAACTCATTTATTTCGTTTTCCTTGAGGGGTTAATACCGTGGTCACTAACAAGCAGCGAATAAGAAGTTCCTAGTCAATCCGGGGGAGAAAAGGGAGGACACACGCGCTCGCTATAAATGAATATTGCGGACCAAACATTCCGGGTGCGATCATACCAGCACTAATGCACCGGATCCCATCAGAACTCCGCAGTTAAGCGTGCTTGGGCGAGAGTAGTACTAGGATGGGTGACCTCCTGGGAAGTCCTCGTGTTGCACCCCTGAAAACATCATTTTTTTTTTCCCTTTAAAAATCCACTTACGGCTCAAAAGTTTGTATTTTTTGTTTTAAATCTTTAAAAACTCATTTATTTCGTTTTCCTTGAGGGGTTAATACCGTGGTCACTAACAAGCAGCGAATAAGAAGTTCCTAGTCAATCCGGGGGAGAAAAGGGAGGACAAACGCGCTCGCTATAAATGAATATTGCGGACCAAACATTCCGGGTGCGATCATACCAGCACTAATGCACCGGATCCCATCAGAACTCCGCAGTTAAGCGTGCTTGGGCAAGAGTAGTACTAGGATGGGTGACCTCCTGGGAAGTCCTCGTGTTGCACCCCTGAAAACATCATTTTTTTTTTCCCTTTAAAAATCCACTTACGGCTCAAAAGTTTGTATTTTTTGTTTTAAATCTTTAAAAACTCATTTATTTCGTTTTCCTTGAGGGGTTAATACCGTGGTCACTAACAAGCAGCGAATAAGAAGTTCCTAGTCAATCCGGGGGAGAAAAAAGAGGACACACGCCCTCGCTATAAATGAATATTGCGGACCAAACATTCCGGGTGCGATCATACCAGCACTAATGCACCGGATCCCATCAGAACTCCGCAGTTAAGCGTGCTTGGGCGAGAGTAGTACTAGGATGGGTGACCTCCTGGGAAGTCCTCGTGTTGCACCCCTGAAAACATCATTTTTTTTTCCCTTTAAAAATCCACTTACGGCTCAAAAGTTTGTATTTTTTGTTTTAAATCTTTAAAAACTCATTTATTTCGTTTTCCTTGAGGGGTTAATACCGTGGTCACTAACAAGCAGCGAATAAGAAGTTCCTAGTCAATCCGGGGGAGAAAAGGGAGGACACACGCGCTCGCTATAAATGAATATTGCGGACCAAACATTCCGGGTGCGATCATACCAGCACTAATGCACCGGATCCCATCAGAACTCCGCAGCTAAGCGTGCTTGGGCGAGAGTAGTACTAGGATGGGTGACCTCCTGGGAAGTCCTCGTGTTGCACCCTTGAAAACATCATTTTTTTTCCCTTTAAAAATCCACTTACGGCTCAAAAGTTTGTATTTTTTGTTTTAAATCTTTAAATCTATAAATGAATATTGCGGACCAAACATTTCGGGTGCGATCATACCAGCATTAATGCACCGGATCCCATCAGAACTCCGCAGTAAAGCGTGCTTGGGCGAGAGAAGTACTAGGATGGGTGACCTCCTGGGAAGTCCTCGTGTTGCACCCCTGAAAACATCATTTTTTTTTTCCTTTAAAAATCCAATTACGGCTCAAAAGTTTGTATTTTTTGTTTTAAATCTTTAAAAACTCATTTATTTCGTTTTCCTTGAGGGGTTAATACCGTGGTCACTAACAAGCAGCGAATAAGAAGTTCCTAGTCAATCCGGGGGAGAAAAGGGAGGACACACGCGCTCGCTATAAATGAATATTGCGGACCAAACATTCCAGGTGCGATCATACCAGCACTAATGCACCGGATCCCATCAGAACTCCGCAGTTAAGCGTGCTTGGGCGAGAGTAGTACTAGGATGGGTGACCTCCTGGGAAGTCCTCGTGTTGCACCCCTGAAAACATCATTTTTTTTTTCCCTTTAAAAATCCACTTACGACTCAAAAGTTTGTATTTTTTGTTTTAAATCTTTAAAAACTCATTTATTTCGTTTTCCTTGAGGGGTTAATACCGTGGTCACTAACAAGCAGCGAATAAGAAGTTCCTAGTCAATCCGGGGGAGAAAAGGGAGGACACACGCGCTCGCTATAAATGAATATTGCGGACCAAACATTCCGGGTGCGATCATACCAGCACTAATGCACCGGATCCCATCAGAACTCCGCAGTTAAGCGTGCTTGGGCAAGAGTAGTACTAGGATGGGTGACCTCCTGGGAAGTCCTCGTGTTGCACCCCTGAAAACATCATTTTTTTTTTCCCTTTAAAAATCCACTTACGGCTCAAAAGTTTGTATTTTTTGTTTTAAATCTTTAAAAACTCATTTATTTCGTTTTCCTTGAGGGGTTAATACCGTGGTCACTAACAAGCAGCGAATAAGAAGTACCTAGTCCATCCGGGGGAGAAAAAAGAGGACACACGCCCTCGCTATAAATGAATATTGCGGACCAAACATTCCGGGTGCGATCATACCAGCACTAATGCACCGGATCCCATCAGAACTCCGCAGTTAAGCGTGCTTGGGCGAGAGTAGTACTAGGATGGGTGACCTCCTGGGAAGTCCTCGTGTTGCACCCCTGAAAACATCATTTTTTTTTTCCCTTTAAAAATCCACTTACGGCTCAAAAGTTTGTATTTTTTGTTTTAAATCTTTAAAAACTCATTTATTTCGTTTTCCTTGAGGGGTTAATACCGTGGTCACTAACAAGCAGCGAATAAGAAGTTCCTAGTCAATCCGGGGGAGAAAAGGGAGGACACACGCGCTCGCTATAAATGAATATTGCGGACCAAACATTCCGGGTGCGATCATACCAGCACTAATGCACCGGATCCCATCAGAACTCCGCAGTTAAGCGTGCTTGGGCGAGAGTAGTACTAGGATGGGTGACCTCCTGGGAAGTCCTCGTGTTGCACCCTTGAAAACATCATTTTTTTTCCCTTTAAAAATCCACTTACGGCTCAAAAGTTTGTATTTTTTGTTTTGAATCTTTAAATCTATAAATGAATATTGCGGACCAAACATTTCGGGTGCGATCATACCAGCACTAATGCACCGGATCCCATCAGAACTCCGCAGTTAAGCGTGCTTGGGCGAGAGAAGTACTAGGATGGGTGACCTCCTGGGAAGTCCTCGTGTTGCACCCCTGAAAACATCATTTTTTTTTTCCTTTAAAAATCCACTTACGGCTCAAAAGTTTGTATTTTTTGTTTTAAATCTTTAAAAACTCATTTATTTCGTTTTCCTTGAGGGGTTAATACCGTGGTCACTAACAAGCAGCGAATAAGAAGTTCCTAGTCAATCCGGGGGAGAAAAGGGAGGACACACGCGCTCGCTATAAATGAATATTGCGGACCAAACATTCCAGGTGCGATCATACCAGCACTAATGCACCGGATCCCATCAGAACTCCGCAGTTAAGCGTGCTTGGGCGAGAGTAGTACTAGGATGGGTGACCTCCTGGGAAGTCCTCGTGTTGCACCCCTGAAAACATCATTTTTTTTTTCCCTTTAAAAATCCACTTACGGCTCAAAAGTTTGTATTTTTTGTTTTAAATCTTTAAAAACTCATTTATTTCGTTTTCCTTGAGGGGTTAATACCGTGGTCACTAACAAGCAGCGAATAAGAAGTTCCTAGTCAATCCGGGGGAGAAAAGGGAGGACACACGCGCTCGCTATAAATGAATATTGCGGACCAAACATTCCGGGTGCGATCATACCAGCACTAATGCACCGGATCCCATCAGAACTCCGCAGGTAAGCGTGCTTGGGCAAGAGTAGCACTAGGATGGGTGACCTCCTGGGAAGTCCTCGTGTTGCACCCCTGAAAACATCATTTTTTTTTCCCTTTAAAAATCCACTTACGGCTCAAAAGTTTGTATTTTTTGTTTTAAATCTTTAAATCTATAAATGAATATTGCGGACCAAACATTCCGGGTGCGATCATACCAGCACTAATGCACCGGATCCCATCAGAACTCCGCAGTTAAGCGTGCTTGGGCGAGAGTAGTACTAGGATGGGTGACCTCCTGGGAAGTCCTCGTGTTGCACCCCTGAAAACATCATTTTTTTTTCCCTTTAAAAATCCACTTACGGCTCAAAAGTTTGTATTTTTTGTTTTAAATCTTTAAAAACTCATTTATTTCGTTTTCCTTGAGGGGTTAATACCGTGGTCACTAACAAGCAGCGAATAAGAAGTTCCTAGTCAATCCGGGGGAGAAAAGGGAGGACACACGCGCTCGCTATAAATGAATATTGCGGAACAAACATTCCGGGTGCGATCATACCAGCACTAATGCACCGGATCCCATCAGAACTCCGCAGTTAAGCGTGCTTGGGCGAGAGTAGTACTAGGATGGGTGACCTCCTGGGAAGTCCTCGTGTTGCACCCCTGAAAACATCATTTTTTTTTTCCCTTTAAAAATCCACTTACGGCTCAAAAGTTTGTATTTTTTGTTTTAAATCTTTAAAAACTCATTTATTTCGTTTTCCTTGAGGGGTTAATACCGTGGTCACCAACAAGCAGCGAATAAGAAGTTCCTAGTCAATCCGGGGGAGAAAAAAGAGGACACACGCGCTCGCTATAAATGAATATTGCGGACCAAACATTCCGGGTGTGATCATACCAGCACTAATGCACCGGATCCCATCAGAACTCCGCAGTTAAGCGTGCTTGGGCGAGAGTAGTACTAGGATGGGTGACCTCCTGGGAAGTCCTCGTGTTGCACCCCTGAAAACATCATTCTTTTTTTCCCTTTAAAAATCCACTTACGGCTCAAAAGTTTGTATTTTTTGTTTTAAATCTTTAAAAACTCATTTATTTCGTTTTCCTTGAGGGGTTAATACCGTGGTCACCAACAAGCAGCGAATAAGAAGTTCCTAGTCAATCCGGGGGAGAAAAGGGAGGACACACGCGCTCGCTATAAATGAATATTGCGGACCAAACATTCCGGGTCCGATCATACCAGCACTAATGCACCGGATCCCATCAGAACTCCGCAGTTAAGCGTGCTTGGGCGAGAGTAGTACTAGGATGGGTGACCTCCTAGGAAGTCCCCGTGTTGCACCCCTGAAAACATCATTTTTTTTTTCCCTTTAAAAATCCACTTACGGCTCAAAAGTTTGTATTTTTTGTTTTAAATCTTTAAAAACTCATTTATTTCGTTTTCCTTGAGGGGTTAATACCGTGGTCACTAACAAGCAGCGAATAAGAAGTTCCTAGTCAATCCGGGGGAGAAAAGGGAGGACACACGCGCTCGCTATAAATGAATATTGCGGAACAAACATTCCGGGTGCGATCATACCAGCACTAATGCACCGGATCCCATCAGAACTCCGCAGTTAAGCGTGCTTGGGCGAGAGTAGTACTAGGATGGGTGACCTCCTGGGAAGTCCTCGTGTTGCACCCCTGAAAACATCATTTTTTTTTTCCCTTTAAAAATCCACTTACGGCTCAAAAGTTTGTATTTTTTGTTTTAAATCTTTAAAAACTCATTTATTTCGTTTTCCTTGAGGGGTTAATACCGTGGTCACCAACAAGCAGCGAATAAGAAGTTCCTAGTCAATCCGGGGGAGAAAAAAGAGGACACACGCGCTCGCTATAAATGAATATTGCGGACCAAACATTCCGGGTGTGATCATACCAGCACTAATGCACCGGATCCCATCAGAACTCCGCAGTTAAGCGTGCTTGGGCGAGAGTAGTACTAGGATGGGTGACCTCCTGGGAAGTCCTCGTGTTGCACCCCTGAAAACATCATTTTTTTTTTCCCTTTAAAAATCCACTTACGGCTCAAAAGTTTGTATTTTTTGTTTTAAATCTTTAAAAACTCATTTATTTCGTTTTCCTTGAGGGGTTAATACCGTGGTCACCAACAAGCAGCGAATAAGAAGTTCCTAGTCAATCCGGGGGAGAAAAGGGAGGACACACGCGCTCGCTATAAATGAATATTGCGGACCAAACATTCCGGGTGCGATCATACCAGCACTAATGCACCGGATCCCATCAGAACTCCGCAGTTAAGCGTGCTTGGGCGAGAGTAGTACTAGGATGGGTGACCTCCAGGGAAGTCCTCGTGTTGCACCCCTGAAAACATCATTTTTTTTTCCCTTTAAAAATCCACTTACGGCTCAAAAGTTTGTATTTTTTGTTTTAAATCTTTAAATCTATAAATGAATATTGCGGACCAAACATTCCGGGTGCGATCATACCAGCATTAATGCACCGGATCCCATCAGAACTCCGCAGTTAAGCGTGCTTGGGCGAGAGAAGTACTAGGATGGGTGACCTCCTGGGAAGTCCTCGTGTTGCACCCCTGAAAACATCATTTTTTTTTTCCCTTTAAAAATCCACTTACGGCTCAAAAGTTTGTATTTTTTGTTTTAAATCTTTAAAAACTCATTTATTTCGTTTTCCTTGAGGGGTTAATACCGTGGTCACTAACAAGCAGCGAATAAGAAGTTCCTAGTCAATCCGGGGGAGAAAAGGGAGGACACACGCGCTCGCTATAAATGAATATTGCGGACCAAACATTCCGGGTGCGATCATACCAGCACTAATGCACCGGATCCCATCAGAACTCCGCAGTTAAGCGTGCTTGGGCGAGAGTAGTACTAGGATGGGTGACCTCCTAGGAAGTCCCCGTGTTGCACCCCTGAAAACATCATTTTTTTTTTCCCTTTAAAAATCCACTTACGGCTCAAAAGTTTGTATTTTTTGTTTTAAATCTTTAAAAACTCATTTATTTCGTTTTCCTTGAGGGGTTAATACCGTGGTCACTAACAAGCAGCGAATAAGAAGTTCCTAGTCAATCCGGGGGAGAAAAGGGAGGACACACGCGCTCGCTATAAATGAATATTGCGGAACAAACATTCCGGGTGCGATCATACCAGCACTAATGCACCGGATCCCATCAGAACTCCGCAGTTAAGCGTGCTTGGGCGAGAGTAGTACTAGGATGGGTGACCTCCTGGGAAGTCCTCGTGTTGCACCCCTGAAAACATCATTTTTTTTTTCCCTTTAAAAATCCACTTACGGCTCAAAAGTTTGTATTTTTTGTTTTAAATCTTTAAAAACTCATTTATTTCGTTTTCCTTGAGGGGTTAATACCGTGGTCACTAACAAGCAGCGAATAAGAAGTTCCTAGTCAATCCGGGGGAGAAAAGGGAGGACACACGCGCTCGCTATAAATGAATATTGCGAACCAAACATTCCGGGTGCGACCATACCAGCACTAATGCACCGGATCCCATCAGAACTCCGCAGTTAAGCGTGCTTGGGCGAGAGTAGTACTAGGATGGGTGACCTCCTGGGAAGTCCTCGTGTTGCACCCCTGAAAACATCATTTTTTTTTTCCCTTTAAAAATCCACTTACGGCTCAAAAGTTTGTATTTTTTGTTTTAAATCTTTAAAAACTCATTTATTTCGTTTTCCTTGAGGGGTTAATACCGTGGTCACTAACAAGCAGCGAATAAGAAGTACCTAGTCAATCCGGGGGAGAAAAAAGAGGACACACGCCCTCGCTATAAATGAATATTGCGGACCAAACATTCCGGGTGCGATCATACCAGCACTAATGCACCGGATCCCATCAGAACTCCGCAGTTAAGCGTGCTTGGGCGAGAGTAGTACTAGGATGGGTGACCTCCTTGGAAGTCCTCGTGTTGCACCCCTGAAAACATCATTTTTTTTTTCCCTTTAAAAATCCACTTACGGCTCAAAAGTTTGTATTTTTTGTTTTAAATCTTTAAAAACTCATTTATTTCGTTTTCCTTGAGGGGTTAATACCGTGGTCACTAACAAGCAGCGAATAAGAAGTTCCTAGTCAATCCGGGGGAGAAAAGGGAGGACACACGCGCTCGCTATAATTGAATATTGCGGACCAAACATTCCGGGTGCGATCATACCAGCACTAATGCACCGGATCCCATCAGAACTCCGCAGTTAAGCGTGCTTGGGCGAGAGTAGTACTAGGATGGGTGACCTCCTGGGAAGTCCTCGTGTTGCACCCTTGAAAACATCATTTTTTTTCCCTTTAAAAATCCACTTACGGCTCAAAAGTTTGTATTTTTTGTTTTGAATCTTTAAATCTATAAATGAATATTGCGGACCAAACATTTCGGGTGCGATCATACCAGCATTAATGCACCGGATCCCATCAGAACTCCGCAGTTAAGCGTGCTTGGGCGAGAGAAGTACTAGGATGGGTGAACTCCTGGGAAGTCCTCGTGTTGCACCCCTGAAAACATCATTTTTTTTTTCCTTTAAAAATCCACTTACGGCTCAAAAGTTTGTATTTTTTGTTTTAAATCTTTAAAAACTCATTTATTTCGTTTTCCTTGAGGGGTTAATACCGTGGTCACTAACAAGCAGCGAATAAGAAGTTCCTAGTCAATCCGGGGGAGAAAAGGGAGGACACACGCGCTCGCTATAAATGAATATTGCGGACCAAACATTCCAGGTGCGATCATACCAGCACTAATGCACCGGATCCCATCAGAACTCCGCAGTTAAGCGTGCTTGGGCGAGAGTAGTACTAGGATGGGTGACCTCCTGGGAAGTCCTCGTGTTGCACCCCTGAAAACATCATTTTTTTTTTCCCTTTAAAAATCCACTTACGGCTCAAAAGTTTGTATTTTTTGTTTTAAATCTTTAAAAACTCATTTATTTCGTTTTCCTTGAGGGGTTAATACCGTGGTCACTAACAAGCAGCGAATAAGAAGTTCCTAGTCAATCCGGGGGAGAAAAGGGAGGACACACGCGCTCGCTATAAATGAATATTGCGGACCAAACATTCCGGGTGCGATCATACCAGCACTAATGCACCGGATCCCATCAGAACTCCGCAGTTAAGCGTGCTTGGGCAAGAGTAGCACTAGGATGGGTGACCTCCTGGGAAGTCCTCGTGTTGCACCCCTGAAAACATCATTTTTTTTTCCCTTTAAAAATCCACTTACGGCTCAAAAGTTTGTATTTTTTGTTTTAAATCTTTAAATCTATAAATGAATATTGCGGACCAAACATTCCGGGTGCGATCATACCAGCACTAATGCACCGGATCCCATCAGAACTCCGCAGTTAAGCGTGCTTGGGCGAGAGTAGTACTAGGATGGGTGACCTCCTGGGAAGTCCTCGTGTTGCACCCCTGAAAACATCATTTTTTTTTCCCTTTAAAAATCCACTTACGGCTCAAAAGTTTGTATTTTTTGTTTTAAATCTTTAAAAACTCATTTATTTCGTTTTCCTTGAGGGGTTAATACCGTGGTCACTAACATGCAGCGAATAAGAAGTTCCTAGTCAATCCGGGGGAGAAAAGGGAGGACACACGCGCTCGCTATAAATGAATATTGCGGACCAAACTTTCCGGGTGCGATCATACCAGCACTAATGCACCGGATCCCATCAGAACTCCGCAGTTAAGCGTGCTTGGGCGAGAGTAGTACTAGGATGGGTTACCTCCTGGGAAGTCCTCGTGTTGCACCCCTGAAAACATCATTTTTTTTTTTCCCTTTAAAAATCCACTTACGTCTCAAAAGTTTGTATTTTTTGTTTTAAATCTTTAAAAACTCATTTATTTCGTTTTCCTTGAGGGGTTAATACCGTGGTCACTAACAAGCAGCGAATAAGAAGTTCCTAGTCAATCCGGGGGAGAAAAGGGAGGACACACGCGCTCGCTATAAATGAATATTGCGGACCAAACATTCCGGGTGCGACCATACCAGCACTAATGCACCGGATCCCATCAGAACTCCGCAGTTAAGCGTGCTTGGGCGAGAGTAGTACTAGGATGGGTGACCTCCTGGGAAGTCCTCGTGTTGCACCCCTGAAAACATCATTTTTTTTTTCCCTTTAAAAATCCACTTACGGCTCAAAAGTTTGTATTTTTTGTTTTAAATCTTTAAATCTGTAAATGAATATTGCGGACCAAACATTCCGGGTGCGATCATACCAGCACTAATGCACCGGATCCCATCAGAACTCCGCAGTTAAGCGTGCTTGGGCGAGAGTAGTACTAGGATGGGTGACCTCCTGGGAAGTCCTCGTGTTGCACCCCTGTAAACATCATTTTTTTTTTTTCCCTTTAAAAATCCACTTACGGCTCAAAAGTTTGTATTTTTTGTTTTAAATCTTTAAAAACTCATTTATTTCGTTTTCCTTGAGGGGTTAATACCGTGGTCACTAACATGCAGCGAATAAGAAGTTCCTAGACAATCCGGGGGAGAAAAGGAAGGACACACGCGCTCGCAATAAATGAATATTGCGGACCAAACATTCCGGGTGCGATCATACCATCACTAATGCACCGGATCCCATCAGAACTCCGCTGCTAAGCGTGCTTGGGCGAGAGTAGTACTAGGATGGGTGACCTCCTGGGAAGTCCTCGTGTTGCACCCTTGAAAACATCATTTTTTTTCCCTTTAAAAATCCACTTACGGCTCAAAAGTTTGTATTTTTTGTTTTCAATCTTTAATTCTATAAATGAATATTGCGGACCAAACATTCCGGGTGCGATCATACCAGCACTAATGCACCGGATCCAATCAGAACTCCGCAGTTAAGCGTGCTTGGGCGAGAGTAGTACTAGGATGGGTGACCTCCTGGGAAGTCCTCGTGTTGCACCCCTGAAAACATCATTTTTTTTTTCCCTTTAAAAATCCACTTACGGCTCAAAAGTTTGTATTTTTTGTTTTAAATCTTTAAAAACTCATTTATTTCGTTTTCCTTGAGGGGTTAATACCGTGGTCACTAACAAGCAGCGAATAAGAAGTTCCTAGTCAATCCGGGGGAGAAAAGGGAGGACACACGCGCTCGCTATAAATGAATATTGCGGACCAAACATTCCGGGTGCGATCATACCAGCACTAATGCACCGGATCCCATCAGAACTCCGCAGTTAAGCGTGCTTGGGCGAGAGTAGTACTAGGATGGGTGACCTCCTGGGAAGTCCTCGTGTTGCACCCCTGAAAACATCATTTTTTTTTTCCCTTTAAAAATCCACTTACGGCTCAAAAGTTTGTATTTTTTGTTTTAAATCTTTAAAAACTCATTTATTTCGTTTTCCTTGAGGGGTCAATACCGTGGTCACTAACAAGCAGCGACTAAGAAGTTCCTAGTCAATCCGGGGGAGAAAAGGGAGGACACACGCGCTCGCTATAAATGAATATTGCGGACCAAACATTCCGGGTGCGATCATACCAGCACTAATGCACCGGATCCCATCAGAACTCCGCAGTTAAGCGTGCTTGGGCAAGAGTAGCACTAGGATGGGTGACCTCCTGGGAAGTCCTCGTGTTGCACCCCTGAAAACATCATTTTTTTTTCCCTTTAAAAATCCACTTACGGCTCAAAAGTTTGTATTTTTTGTTTTAAATCTTTAAATCTATAAATGAATATTGCGGACCAAACATTCCGGGTGCGATCATACCAGCACTAATGCACCGGATCCCATCAGAACTCCGCAGTTAAGCGTGCTTGGGCGAGAGTAGTACTAGGATGGGTGACCTCCTGGGAAGTCCTCGTGTTGCACCCCTGAAAACATCATTTTTTTTTCCCTTTAAAAATCCACTTACGGCTCAAAAGTTTGTATTTTTTGTTTTAAATCTTTAAAAACTCATTTATTTCGTTTTCCTTGAGGGGTTAATACCGTGGTCACTAACATGCAGCGAATAAGAAGTTCCTAGTCAATCCGGGGGAGAAAAGGGAGGACACACGCGCTCGCTATAAATGAATATTGCGGACCAAACATTCCGGGTGCGACCATACCAGCACTAATGCACCGGATCCCATCAGAACTCCGCAGTTAAGCGTGCTTGGGCGAGAGTAGTACTAGGATGGGTGACCTCCTGGGAAGTCCTCGTGTTGCACCCCTGAAAACATCATTTTTTTTTTCCCTTTAAAAATCCACTTACGGCTCAAAAGTTTGTATTTTTTGTTTTAAATCTTTAAATCTGTAAATGAATATTGCGGACCAAACATTCCGGGTGCGATCATACCAGCACTAATGCACCGGATCCCATCAGAACTCCGCAGTTAAGCGTGCTTGGGCGAGAGTAGTACTAGGATGGGTGACCTCCTGGGAAGTCCTCGTGTTGCACCCCTGTAAACATCATTTTTTTTTTTTCCCTTTAAAAATCCACTTACGGCTCAAAAGTTTGTATTTTTTGTTTTAAATCTTTAAAAACTCATTTATTTCGTTTTCCTTGAGGGGTTAATACCGTGGTCACTAACATGCAGCGAATAAGAAGTTCCTAGACAATCCGGGGGAGAAAAGGAAGGACACACGCGCTCGCAATAAATGAATATTGCGGACCAAACATTCCGGGTGCGATCATACCATCACTAATGCACCGGATCCCATCAGAACTCCGCAGCTAAGCGTGCTTGGGCGAGAGTAGTACTAGGATGGGTGACCTCCTGGGAAGTCCTCGTGTTGCACCCTTGAAAACATCATTTTTTTTCCCTTTAAAAATCCACTTACGGCTCAAAAGTTTGTATTTTTTGTTTTCAATCTTTAATTCTATAAATGAATATTGCGGACCAAACATTCCGGGTGCGATCATACCAGCACTAATGCACCGGATCCAATCAGAACTCCGCAGTTAAGCGTGCTTGGGCGAGAGTAGTACTAGGATGGGTGACCTCCTGGGAAGTCCTCGTGTTGCACCCCTGAAAACATCATTTTTTTTTTCCCTTTAAAAATCCACTTACGGCTCAAAAGTTTGTATTTTTTGTTTTAAATCTTTAAAAACTCATTTATTTCGTTTTCCTTGAGGGGTTAATACCGTGGTCACTAACAAGCAGCGAATATGAAGTTCCTAGTCAATCCGGGGGAGAAAAGGGAGGACACACGCGCTCGCTATAAATGAATATTGCGGACCAAACATTCCGGGTGCGATCATACCAGCACTAATGCACCGGATCCCATCAGAACTCCGCAGTTAAGCGTGCTTGGGCGAGAGTAGTACTAGGATGGGTGACCTCCTGGGAAGTCCTCGTGTTGCACCCCTGAAAACATCATTTTTTTTTTCCCTTTAAAAATCCACTTACGGCTCAAAAGTTTGTATTTTTTGTTTTAAATCTTTAAAAACTCATTTATTTCGTTTTCCTTGAGGGGTTAATACCGTGGTCACTAACAAGCAGCGAATAAGAAGTTCCTAGTCAATCCGGGGGAGAAAAGGAAGGACACACGCGCTCGCTATAAATGAATATTGCGGACCAAACATTCCGGGTGCGATCATACCAGCACTAATGCACCGGATCCCATCAGAACTCCGCAGTTAAGCGTGCTTGGGCAAGAGTAGCACTAGGATGGGTGACCTCCTGGGAAGTCCTCGTGTTGCACCCCTGAAAACATCATTTTTTTTTCCCTTTAAAAATCCACTTACGGCTCAAAAGTTTGTATTTTTTGTTTTAAATCTTTAAATCTATAAATGAATATTGCGGACCAAACATTCCGGGTGCGATCATACCAGCACTAATGCACCGGATCCCATCAGAACTCCGCAGTTAAGCGTGCTTGGGCGAGAGTAGTACTAGGATGGGTGACCTCCTAGGAAGTCCCCGTGTTGCACCCCTGAAAACATCATTTTTTTTTTCCCTTTAAAAATCCACTTACGGCTCAAAAGTTTGTATTTTTTGTTTTAAATCTTTAAAAACTCATTTATTTCGTTTTCCTTGAGGGGTTAATACCGTGGTCACTAACAAGCAGCGAATAAGAAGTTCCTAGTCAATCCGGGGGAGAAAAAAGAGGACACACGCGCTCGCTATAAATGAATATTGCGGACCAAACATTCCGGGTGTGATCATACCAGCACTAATGCACCGGATCCCATCAGAACTCCGCAGTTAAGCGTGCTTGGGCGAGAGTAGTACTAGGATGGGTGACCTCCTGGGAAGTCCTCGTGTTGCACCCCTGAAAACATCATTTTTTTTTTTCCCTTTAAAAATCCACTTACGGCTCAAAAGTTTGTATTTTTTGTTTTAAATCTTTAAAAACTCATTTATTTCGTTTTCCTTGAGGGGTTAATACCGTGGTCACTAACAAGCAGCGAATAAGAAGTTCCTAGTCAATCTGGGGGAGAAAAGGGAGGACACACGCGCTCGCTATAAATGAATATTGCGGACCAAACATTCCGGGTGCGATCATACCAGCACTAATGCACCGGATCCCATCAGAACTCCGCAGTTAAGCGTGCTTGGGCGAGAGTAGTACTAGGATGGGTGACCTCCTGGGAAGTCCTCGTGTTGCACCCCTGAAAACATCATTTTTTTTTTCCCTTTAAAAATCCACTTACGGCTCAAAAGTTTGTATTTTTTGTTTTAAATCTTTAAAAACTCATTTATTTCGTTTTCCTTGAGGGGTTAATACCGTGGTCACTAACAAGCAGCGAGTAAGAAGTTCCTAGTCAATCCGGGGGAGAAAAGGGAGGACACACGCGCTCGCTATAAATGAATATTGCGGACCAAACATTCCGGGTGCGATCATACCAGCACTAATGCACCGGATCCCATCAGAACTCCGCAGTTAAGCGTGCTTGGGCGAGAGTAGTACTAGGATGGGTGACCTCCTGGGAAGTCCTCGTGTTGCACCCCTGAAAACATCATTTTTTTTTTCCCTTTAAAAATACACTTACGGCTCAAAAGTTTGTATTTTTTGTTTTAAATCTTTAAAAACTCATTTATTTCGTTTTCCTTGAGGGGTTAATACCGTGGTCACTAACAAGCAGCGAATAAGAAGTTCCTAGTCAATCCGGGGGAGAAAAGGGAGGACACACGCGCTCGCTATAAATGAATATTGCGGACCAAACATTCCGGGTCCGATCATACCAGCACTAATGCACCGGATCCCATCAGAACTCCGCAGTTAAGCGTGCTTGGGCGAGAGTAGTACTAGGATGGGTGACCTCCTAGGAAGTCCCCGTGTTGCACCCCTGAAAACATCATTTTTTTTTCCCTTTAAAAATCCACTTACGGCTCAAAAGTTTGTATTTTTTGTTTTAAATCTTTAAAAACTCATTTATTTCGTTTTCCTTGAGGGGTTAATACCGTGGTCACTAACAAGCAGCGAATAAGAAGTTCCTAGTCAATCCGGGGGAGAAAAGGGAGGACACACGCGCTCGCTATAAATGAATATTGCGGAACAAACATTCCGGGTGCGATCATACCAGCACTAATGCACCGGATCCCATCAGAACTCCGCAGTTAAGCGTGCTTGGGCGAGAGTAGTACTAGGATGGGTGACCTCCTGGGAAGTCCTCGTGTTGCACCCCTGAAAACATCATTTTTTTTTTCCCTTTAAAAATCCACTTACGGCTCAAAAGTTTGTATTTTTTGTTTTAAATCTTTAAAAACTCATTTATTTCGTTTTCCTTGAGGGGTTAATACCGTGGTCACTAACAAGCAGCGAATAAGAAGTTCCTAGTCAATCCGGGGGAGAAAAGGGAGGACACACGCGCTCGCTATAAATGAATATTGCGGACCAAACATTCCGGGTGCGATCATACCAGCACTAATGCACCGGATCCCATCAGAACTCCGCAGTTAAGCGTGCTTGGGCGAGAGTAGTACTAGGAAGGGTGACCTCATGGGAAGTCCTCGTGATGCACCCCTGAAAACATCATTTTTTTTTTTCCCTTTAAAAATCCACTTACGGCTCAAAAGTTTGTATTTTTTGTTTTAAATCTTTAAAAACTCATTTATTTCGTTTTCCTTGAGGGGTTAATACCGTGGTCACTAACAAGCAGCGAATAAGAAGTTCCTAGTCAATCCGGGGGAGAAAAGGGAGGACACACGCGCTCGCTATAAATGAATATTGCGGACCAAACATTCCGGGTGCGACCATACCAGCACTAATGCACCGGATCCCATCAGAACTCCGCAGTTAAGCGTGCTTGGGCGAGAGTAGTACTAGGATGGGTGACCTCCTGGGAAGTCCTCGTGTTGCACCCCTGAAAACATCATTTTTTTTTTCCCTTTAAAAATCCACTTACGGCTCAAAAGTTTGTATTTTTTGTATTAAATCTTTAAATCTATAAATGAATATTGCGGACCAAACATTCCGGGTGCGATCATACCAGCACTAATGCACCGGATCCCATCAGAACTCCGCAGTTAAGCGTGCTTGGGCGAGAGTAGTACTAGGATGGGTGACCTCCTGGGAAGTCCTCGTGTTGCACCCCTGAAAACATCATTTTTTTTTTCCCTTTAAAAATCCACTTACGGCTCACAAGTTTGTATTTTTTGTTTTAAATCTTTAAAAACTCATTTATTTCGTTTTCCTTGAGGGGTTAATACCGTGGTCACTAACAAGCAGCGAATAAGAAGTTCCTAGTCAATCCGGGGGAGAAAAGGGAGGACACACGCGCTCGCTATAAATGAATATTGCGGACCAAACATTCCGGGTCCGATCATACCAGCACTAATGCACCGGATCCCATCAGAACTCCGCAGTTAAGCGTGCTTGGGCGAGAGTAGTACTAGGATGGGTGACCTCCTAGGAAGTCCCCGTGTTGCACCCCTGAAAACTTCATTTTTTTTTCCCTTTAAAAATCCACTTACGGCTCAAAAGTTTGTATTTTTTGTTTTAAATCTTTAAAAACTCATTTATTTCGTTTTCCTTGAGGGGTTAATACCGTGGTCACTAACAAGCAGCGAATAAGAAGTTCCTAGTCAATCCGGGGGAGAAAAGGGAGGACACACGCGCTCGCTATAAATGAATATTGCGGAACAAACATTCCGGGTGCGATCATACCAGCACTAATGCACCGGATCCCATCAGAACTCCGCAGTTAAGCGTGCTTGGGCGAGAGTAGTACTAGGATGGGTGACCTCCTGGGAAGTCCTCGTGTTGCACCCCTGAAAACATCATTTTTTTTTTCCCTTTAAAAATCCACTTACGGCTCAAAAGTTTGTATTTTTTGTTTTAAATCTTTAAAAACTCATTTATTTCGTTTTCCTTGAGGGGTTAATACCGTGGTCACTAACAAGCAGCGAATAAGAAGTTCCTAGTCAATCCGGGGGAGAAAAGGGAGGACACACGCGCTCGCTATAAATGAATATTGCGGACCAAACATTCCGGGTGCGATCATACCAGCACTAATGCACCGGATCCCATCAGAACTCCGCAGTTAAGCGTGCTTGGGCGAGAGTAGTACTAGGATGGGTGACCTCATGGGAAGTCCTCGTGATGCACCCCTGAAAACATCATTTTTTTTTTTCCCTTTAAAAATCCACTTACGGCTCAAAAGTTTGTATTTTTTGTTTTAAATCTTTAAAAACTCATTTATTTCGTTTTCCTTGAGGGGTTAATACCGTGGTCACTAACAAGCAGCGAATAAGAAGTTCCTAGTCAATCCGGGGGAGAAAAGGGAGGACACACGCGCTCGCTATAAATGAATATTGCGGACCAAACATTCCGGGTGCGACCATACCAGCACTAATGCACCGGATCCCATCAGAACTCCGCAGTTAAGCGTGCTTGGGCGAGAGTAGTACTAGGATGGGTGACCTCCTGGGAAGTCCTCGTGTTGCACCCCTGAAAACATCATTTTTTTTTTCCCTTTAAAAATCCACTTACGGCTCAAAAGTTTGTATTTTTTGTTTTAAATCTTTAAATCTATAAATGAATATTGCGGACCAAACATTCCGGGTGCGATCATACCAGCACTAATGCACCGGATCCCATCAGAACTCCGCAGTTAAGCGTGCTTGGGCGAGAGTAGTACTAGGATGGGTGACCTCCTGGGAAGTCCTCGTGTTGCACCCCTGTAAACATCATTTTTTTTTTTTCCCTTTAAAAATCCACTTACTGCTCAGAAGTTTGTATTTTTTGTTTTAAATCTTTAAAAACTCATTTATTTCGTTTTCCTTGAGGGGTTAATACCGTGGTCACTAACAAGCAGCGAATAAGAAGTTCCTAGTCAATCCGGGGGAGAAAAGGGAGGACACACGCGCTCGCTATAAATGAATATTGCGGACCAAACATTCCGGGTGCGATCATACCAGCACTAATGCACCGGATCCCATCAGAACTCCGCAGTTAAGCGTGCTTGGGCGAGAGTAGTACTAGGATGGGTGACCTCGTGGGAAGTCCTCGTGTTGCACCCCTGAAAACATCATTTTTTTTTTCCCTTTAAAAATCCACTTACGGCTCAAAAGTTTGTATTTTTTGTTTTAAATCTTTAAAAACTCATTTATTTCGTTTTCCTTGAGGGGTTAATACCGTGGTCACTAACAAGCAGCGAGTAAGAAGTTCCTAGTCAATCCGGGGGAGAAAAGGGAGGACACACGCGCTCGCTATAAATGAATATTGCGGACCAAACATTCCGGGTGCGATCATACCAGCACTAATGCACCGGATCCCATCAGAACTCCGCAGTTAAGCGTGATTGGGCGAGAGTAGTACTAGGATGGGTGACCTCCTGGGAAGTCCTCGTGTTGCACCCCTGAAAACATCATTTTTTTTTTCCCTTTAAAAATCCACTTACGGCTCAAAAGTTTGTATTTTTTGTTTTAAATCTTTAAAAACTCATTTATTTCGTTTTCCTTGAGGGGTTAATACCGTGGTCACTAACAAGCAGCGAATAAGAAGTTCCTAGTCAATCCGGGGGAGAAAAGGGAGGACACACGCGCTCGCTATAAATGAATATTGCGGACCAAACATTCCGGGTCCGATCATACCAGCACTAATGCACCGGATCCCATCAGAACTCCGCAGTTAAGCGTGCTTGGGCGAGAGTAGTACTAGGATGGGTGACCTCCTAGGAAGTCCCCGTGTTGCACCCCTGAAAACATCATTTTTTTTTTCCCTTTAAAAATCCACTTACGGCTCAAAAGTTTGTATTTTTTGTTTTAAATCTTTAAAAACTCATTTATTTCGTTTTCCTTGAGGGGTTAATACCGTGGTCACTAACAAGCAGCGAATAAGAAGTTCCTAGTCAATCCGGGGGAGAAAAGGGAGGACACACGCGCTCGCTATAAATGAATATTGCGGAACAAACATTCCGGGTGCGATCATACCAGCACTAATGCACCGGATCCCATCAGAACTCCGCAGTTAAGCGTGCTTGGGCGAGAGTAGTACTAGGATGGGTGACCTCCTGGGAAGTCCTCGTGTTGCACCCCTGAAAACATCATTTTTTTTTTCCCTTTAAAAATCCACTTACGGCTCAAAAGTTTGTATTTTTTGTTTTAAATCTTTAAAAACTCATTTATTTCGTTTTCCTTGAGGGGTTAATACCGTGGTCACTAACAAGCAGCGAATAAGAAGTTCCTAGTCAATCCGGGGGAGAAAAGGGAGGACACACGCGCTCGCTATAAGTGAATATTGCGGACCAAACATTCCGGGTCCGATCATACCAGCACTAATGCACCGGATCCCATCAGAACTCCGCAGTTAAGCGTGCTTGGGCGAGAGTAGTACTAGGATGGGTGACCTCCTAGGAAGTCCCCGTGTTGCACCCCTGAAAACATCATTTTTTTTTTCCCTTTAAAAATCCACTTACGGCTCAAAAGTTTGTATTTTTTGTTTTAAATCTTTAAAAACTCATTTATTTCGTTTTCCTTGAGGGGTTAATACCGTGGTCACTAACAAGCAGCGAATAAGAAGTTCCTAGTCAATCCGGGGGAGAAAAGGGAGGACACACGCGCTCGCTATAAATGAATATTGCGGACCAAACATTCCGGGTGCGACCATACCAGCACTAATGCACCGGATCCCATCAGAACTCCGCAGTTAAGCGTGCTTGGGCGAGAGTAGTACTAGGATGGGTGACCTCCTGGGAAGTCCTCGTGTTGCACCCCTGAAAATATCATTTTTTTTTTCCCTTTAAAAATCCACTTACGGCTCAAAAGTTTGTATTTTTTGTTTTAAATCTTTAAATCTATAAATGAATATTGCGGACCAAACATTCCGGGTGCGATCATACCAGCACTAATGCACCGGATCCCATCAGAACTCCGCAGTTAAGCGTGCTTGGGCGAGAGTAGTACTAGGATGGGTGACCTCCTAGGAAGTCCCCGTGTTGCACCCCTGAAAACATCATTTTTTTTTTCCCTTTAAAAATCCACTTACGGCTCAAAAGTTTGTATTTTTTGTTTTAAATCTTTAAAAACTCATTTATTTCGTTTTCCTTGAGGGGTTAATACCGTGGTCACTAACAAGCAGCGAATAAGAAGTTCCTAGTCAATCCGGGGGAGAAAAGGGAGGACACACGCGCTCGCTATAAATGAATATTGCGGAACAAACATTCCGGGTGCGATCATACCAGCACTAATGCACCGGATCCCATCAGAACTCCGCAGTTAAGCGTGCTTGGGCGAGAGTAGTACTAGGATGGGTGACCTCCTGGGAAGTCCTCGTGTTGCACCCCTGAAAACATCATTTTTTTTTTCCCTTTAAAAATCCACTTACGGCTCAAAAGTTTGTATTTTTTGTTTTAAATCTTTAAAAACTCATTTATTTCGTTTTCCTTGAGGGGTTAATACCGTGGTCACTAACAAGCAGCGAATAAGAAGTTCCTAGTCAATCCGGGGGAGAAAAGGGAGGACACACGCGCTCGCTATAAATGAATATTGCGGACCAAACATTCCGGGTGCGATCATACCAGCACTAATGCACCGGATCCCATCAGAACTCCGCAGTTAAGCGTGCTTGGGCGAGAGTAGTACTAGGATGGGTGACCTCATGGGAAGTCCTCGTGATGCACCCCTGAAAACATCATTTTTTTTTTTCCCTTTAAAAATCCACTTACGGCTCAAAAGTTTGTATTTTTTGTTTTAAATCTTTAAAAACTCATTTATTTCGTTTTCCTTGAGGGGTTAATACCGTGGTCACTAACAAGCAGCGAATAAGAAGTTCCTAGTCAATCCGGGGGAGAAAAGGGAGGACACACGCGCTCGCTATAAATGAATATTGCGGACCAAACATTCCGGGTGCGACCATACCAGCACTAATGCACCGGATCCCATCAGAACTCCGCAGTTAAGCGTGCTTGGGCGAGAGTAGTACTAGGATGGGTGACCTCCTGGGAAGTCCTCGTGTTGCACCCCTGAAAATATCATTTTTTTTTTCCCTTTAAAAATCCACTTACGGCTCAAAAGTTTGTATTTTTTGTTTTAAATCTTTAAATCTATAAATGAATATTGCGGACCAAACATTCCGGGTGCGATCATACCAGCACTAATGCACCGGATCCCATCAGAACTCCGCAGTTAAGCGTGCTTGGGCGAGAGTAGTACTAGGATGGGTGACCTCCTGGGAAGTCCTCGTGTTGCACCCCTGTAAACATCATTTTTTTTTTTTCCCTTTAAAAATCCACTTACGGCTCAAAAGTTTGTATTTTTTGTTTTAAATCTTTAAAAACTCATTTATTTCGTTTTCCTTGAGGGGTTAATACCGTGGTCACTAACATGCAGCGAATAAGAAGTTCCTAGACAATCCGGGGGAGAAAAGGAAGGACACACGCGCTCGCAATAAATGAATATTGCGGACCAAACATTCCGGGTGCGATCATACCATCACTAATGCACCGGATCCCATCAGAACTCCGCAGCTAAGCGTGCTTGGGCGAGAGTAGTACTAGGATGGGTGACCTCCTGGGAAGTCCTCGTGTTGCACCCCTGAAAACATCATTTTTTTTTTTCCCTTTAAAAATCCACTTACGGCTCAAAAGTTTGTATTTTTTGTTTTAAATCTTTAAAAACTCATTTATTTCGTTTTCCTTGAGGGGTTAATACCGTGGTCACTAACAAGCAGCGAATAAGAAGTTCCTAGTCAATCCGGGGGAGAAAAGGGAGGACACACGCGCTCGCTATAAATGAATATTGCGGACCAAACATTCCGGGTGCGACCATACCAGCACTAATGCACCGGATCCCATCAGAACTCCGCAGTTAAGCGTGCTTGGGCGAGAGTAGTACTAGGATGGGTGACCTCCTGGGAAGTCCTCGTGTTGCACCCCTGAAAATATCATTTTTTTTTTCCCTTTAAAAATCCACTTACGGCTCAAAAGTTTGTATTTTTTGTTTTAAATCTTTAAATCTATAAATGAATATTGCGGACCAAACATTCCGGGTGCGATCATACCAGCACTAATGCACCGGATCCCATCAGAACTCCGCAGTTAAGCGTGCTTGGGCGAGAGTAGTACTAGGATGGGTGACCTCCTGGGAAGTCCTCGTGTTGCACCCCTGTAAACATCATTTTTTTTTTTTCCCTTTAAAAATCCACTTACGGCTCAAAAGTTTGTATTTTTTGTTTTAAATCTTTAAAAACTCATTTATTTCGTTTTCCTTGAGGGGTTAATACCGTGGTCACTAACATGCAGCGAATAAGAAGTTCCTAGACAATCCGGGGGAGAAAAGGAAGGACACACGCGCTCGCAATAAATGAATATTGCGGACCAAACATTCCGGGTGCGATCATACCATCACTAATGCACCGGATCCCATCAGAACTCCGCAGCTAAGCGTGCTTGGGCGAGAGTAGTACTAGGATGGGTGACCTCCTGGGAAGTCCTCGTGTTGCACCCCTGAAAACATCATTTTTTTTCCCTTTAAAAATCCACTTACGGCTCAAAAGTTTGTATTTTTTGTTTTCAATCTTTAAATCTATAAATGAATATTGCGGACCAAACATTCCGGGTGCGATCATACCAGCACTAATGCACCGGATCCCATCAGAACTCCGCAGTTAAGCGTGATTGGGCGAGAGTAGTACTAGGATGGGTGACCTCCTGGGAAGTCCTCGTGTTGCACCCCTGAAAACATCATTTTTTTTTTCCCTTTAAAAATCCACTTACGGCTCAAAAGTTTGTATTTTTTGTTTTAAATCTTTAAAAACTCATTTATTTCGTTTTCCTTGAGGGGTTAATACCGTGGTCACTAACAAGCAGCGAATAAGAAGTTCCTAGTCAATCCGGGGGAGAAAAGGGAGGACACACGCGCTCGCTATAAATGAATATTGCGGACCAAACATTCCGGGTCCGATCATACCAGCACTAATGCACCGGATCCCATCAGAACTCCGCAGTTAAGCGTGCTTGGGCGAGAGTAGTACTAGGATGGGTGACCTCCTAGGAAGTCCCCGTGTTGCACCCCTGAAAACATCATTTTTTTTTTCCCTTTAAAAATCCACTTACGGCTCAAAAGTTTGTATTTTTTGTTTTAAATCTTTAAAAACTCATTTATTTCGTTTTCCTTGAGGGGTTAATACCGTGGTCACTAACAAGCAGCGAATAAGAAGTTCCTAGTCAATCCGGGGGAGAAAAGGGAGGACACACGCGCTCGCTATAAATGAATATTGCGGAACAAACATTCCGGGTGCGATCATACCAGCACTAATGCACCGGATCCCATCAGAACTCCGCAGTTAAGCGTGCTTGGGCGAGAGTAGTACTAGGATGGGTGACCTCCTGGGAAGTCCTCGTGTTGCACCCCTGAAAACATCATTTTTTTTTTCCCTTTAAAAATCCACTTACGGCTCAAAAGTTTGTATTTTTTGTTTTAAATCTTTAAAAACTCATTTATTTCGTTTTCCTTGAGCGGTTAATACCGTGGTCACTAACAAGCAGCGAATAAGAAGTTCCTAGTCAATCCGGGGGAGAAAAGGGAGGACACACGCGCTCGCTATAAATGAATATTGCGGACCAAACATTCCGGGTCCGATCATACCAGCACTAATGCACCGGATCCCATCAGAACTCCGCAGTTAAGCGTGCTTGGGCGAGAGTAGTACTAGGATGGGTGACCTCCTAGGAAGTCCCCGTGTTGCACCCCTGAAAACATCATTTTTTTTTTCCCTTTAAAAATCCACTTACGGCTCAAAAGTTTGTATTTTTTGTTTTAAATCTTTAAAAACTCATTTATTTCGTTTTCCTTGAGGGGTTAATACCGTGGTCACTAACAAGCAGCGAATAAGAAGTTCCTAGTCAATCCGGGGGAGAAAAGGGAGGACACACGCGCTCGCTATAAATGAATATTGCGGAACAAACATTCCGGGTGCGATCATACCAGCACTAATGCACCGGATCCCATCAGAACTCCGCAGTTAAGCGTGCTTGGGCGAGAGTAGTACTAGGATGGGTGACCTCCTGGGAAGTCCTCGTGTTGCACCCCTGAAAACATCATTTTTTTTTTCCCTTTAAAAATCCACTTACGGCTCAAAAGTTTGTATTTTTTGTTTTAAATCTTTAAAAACTCATTTATTTCGTTTTCCTTGAGGGGTTAATACCGTGGTCACTAACAAGCAGCGAATAAGAAGTTCCTAGTCAATCCGGGGGAGAAAAGGGAGGACACACGCGCTCGCTATAAATGAATATTGCGGACCAAACATTCCGGGTGCGATCATACCAGCACTAATGCACCGGATCCCATCAGAACTCCGCAGTTAAGCGTGCTTGGGCGAGAGTAGTACTAGGATGGGTGACCTCATGGGAAGTCCTCGTGATGCACCCCTGAAAACATCATTTTTTTTTTCCCCTTTAAAAATCCACTTACGGCTCAAAAGTTTGTATTTTTTGTTTTAAATCTTTAAAAACTCATTTATTTCGTTTTCCTTGAGGGGTTAATACCGTGGTCACTAACAAGCAGCGAATAAGAAGTTCCTAGTCAATCCGGGGGAGAAAAGGGAGGACACACGCGCTCGCTATAAATGAATATTGCGGACCAAACATTCCGGGTGCGACCATACCAGCACTAATGCACCGGATCCCATCAGAACTCCGCAGTTAAGCGTGCTTGGGCGAGAGTAGTACTAGGATGGGTGACCTCCTGGGAAGTCCTCGTGTTGCACCCCTGAAAATATCATTTTTTTTTTCCCTTTAAAAATCCACTTACGGCTCAAAAGTTTGTATTTTTTGTTTTAAATCTTTAAATCTATAAATGAATATTGCGGACCAAACATTCCGGGTGCGATCATACCAGCACTAATGCACCGGATCCCATCAGAACTCCGCAGTTAAGCGTGCTTGGGCGAGAGTAGTACTAGGATGGGTGACCTCCTGGGAAGTCCTCGTGTTGCACCCCTGTAAACATCATTTTTTTTTTTCCCTTTAAAAATCCACTTACGGCTCAAAAGTTTGTATTTTTTGTTTTAAATCTTTAAAAACTCATTTATTTCGTTTTCCTTGAGGGGTTAATACCGTGGTCACTAAAATGCAGCGAATAAGAAGTTCCTAGACAATCCGGGGGAGAAAAGGAAGGACACACGCGCTCGCAATAAATGAATATTGCGGACCAAACATTCCGGGTGCGATCATACCATCACTAATGCACCGGATCCCATCAGAACTCCGCAGCTAAGCGTGCTTGGGCGAGAGTAGTACTAGGATGGGTGACCTCCTGGGAAGTCCTCGTGTTGCACCCCTGAAAACATCATTTTTTTTCCCTTTAAAAATCCACTTACGGCTCAAAAGTTTGTATTTTTTGTTTTCAATCTTTAAATCTATAAATGAATATTGCGGACCAAACATTCCGGGTGCGATCATACCAGCACTAATGCACCGGATCCAATCAGAACTCCGCAGTTAAGCGTGCTTGGGCGAGAGTAGTACTAGGATGGGTGACCTCCTGGGAAGTCCTCGTGTTGCACCCCTGAAAACATCATTTTTTTTTCCCTTTAAAAATCCACTTACG